>NW_027212921.1:0-82017 GCF_030788295.1 Drosophila virilis | reverse complement strand
TTCGACCGATCGTTCCTATGGCAGCTATATGAAATAGTGGTCCGATCTTAATGGGATTTTTCATATATATGAGGAGTAAAGTAAAACTAATAAATGCCGAGTTTGGTCAAGATATCTTAAAAAATAAAATGTTTTTTCATGCAAAAACTTAATTTTCGACCGATCGTTCCTATGGCAGCTATATGATATAGTGGTCCGATCTTAATAGGATACTTCATATATATGAAGAGGAAAGTAAAACTAATAAATGCCGAGTTTGGTCAAGATATCTTGATTAACCAAATGTTTTTTCATACAAAAACTTAATTTTCGACCGATCGTTCCTATGGCAGCTATATGAAATAGTGGTCCGATCTTAATGGGAATTTTCATATATATGAGGAGTAAAGTAAAACTAATAAATGCCGAGTTTGGTCAAGATATCTTAAAAAATAAAATGTTTTTTCATACAAAAACTTAATTTTTAATTTGGCAGCTATATGATATAGTGGTCCGATCTTAATTGGATTTTGTATATATATGAGGAGTAAAGTAAAACTAATAACAGCCGAGTTTGGTCAAGATATCTCAAAAAAACAAAATATTTTTTCATACAAAAACTTAATTTTCGACCGATCGTTCATATGGCAGCTGTATGATACAGTTGTCCGATCTTATTAGGATATTGCATATATATGAAGAGTAAAGTAAAACTAATAAATGCCGAGTTTGGTCAAGATATCTTGATAAAGAAAATGTTTTTTCATACAAAAAATTAAATTTCGACCGATCGTTCCTATGGCAGCTATATGATATAGTGGTCCGATCTTCATAGGATTTTGCATACATAATGTACACCTAATAAATGCCGAGTTTGGTCAAGATATCTTGAAAAAAAAGCTTTTTCATACAAAAACTTAATTTTCGAACGATCATTCCTATGGCAGCTGTATAATATAGTGCTCCGATCTTAATAGCATTTTGCATATATATGAGGAGCAGAGTAAAACCAATAAATGCCGAGTTTGGTGAAGATATCTTGAAAAACAACATGTTTTTTCTTACAAAAAGTTAGTTTCGACCGATCCTTCCTATGGCAGCTATATGATATAGTGGTCCGATCTTAATAGGATTTTGTATATATATGAGGAGTGAAGTAAAACTAATAAATGCCGAGTTTGGTCAAGATATCTTGATAAAGAAATTGTTTTTTCATACAAAAACTTAATTTTCGACCGATCGTTCCTATGGCAGCTATATGATATAGGGGTCGATCTTAATTGGATTTTGTATATATATGAGGAGTAAAGTAAAACTAATAACAGCCGAGTTTGGTCAAGATATCTCAAAAAACAAAATATTTTTTCATATAAAAACTTAATTTTCGACCGATCGTTCATATAGCAGCTATATGATACAGTTTTCCTATCTTATTAGGATATTGCATGTATATGAAGAGTAAAGTAAAACTAATAAATGCCGAGTTTGGTCAAGATATCTTGATAAAGAAAATACAAAACTCATACAAAAACTTAATTTTCGACCGATCGTTCCTATGGCAGCAATATGATATTGTGGTCCGATCTTCATAGGATTTTGCATACATAATGAACAACTAATAAATGACGAGTTTGATCGAGATATCTTCACAAAAAAAAAATGTTTTTTCATACAAAAACTTAATTTTCGAACGATCATTCCTATGGCAGCTATATGATATAGTGGTCCGATCTTAATAGCATTTTGCATATATATGAGGAGCAGAGCAAAACTAATTAATGCCGAGTTTGGTCAAGATATCTTGATAAAGAAAATGTTTTTTCATACAAAAACTTAATTTTCGACCGATCGTTCCTATGGCAGCTATATGATATAGTGGTCCGATCTTAATTGGATTTTGTATATATATGAGGAGTAAAGTAAAACTAATAACAGCTGAGTTTGGTCAAGATATCTCAAAAAACAAAATATTTTTTCACACAAAAACTTAATTTTCGACCGATCGTTCATATAGCAGCTGTATGATACAGTTGTCCGATCTTATTAGGATATTGCATATATATGAAGAGTAAAGTAAAACTAATAAATGCCGAGTTTGGTCAAGATATCTTGATAAAGAAAATGTTTTTTCATACACAAACTTAATTTTCGACCGATCGTTCCTATGGCAGCTATATGATATAGTGGTCCGATCTTCATAGGATTTTGGATACATAATGTACACCTAATAAATGCCGAGTTTGGTCAAGATATCTTGAAAAAAAAAATGTTTTTTCATTCAAAAACTTAATTTTCGAACGATCATTCCTATGGGAGCTGTATGATATAGTGGTCCGATCTTAATAGAATTTTGCATATATATGAGGAGCAGAGTAAAACCAATAAATGCCGAGTTTGGTGAAGATATCTTGAAAAACAATATGTTTTTTCTTACAAAAACTTAATTTTCGACCGATCCTTCCTATGGCAGCTATATGATATAGTGGTCCGATCTTAATAGGATTTTGCATATATATGAGGAGTGAAGTAAAACTAATAAATGCCGAGTTTGGTCAAGATATCTTGATAAAGAAAATGTTTTTTCATACAAAATTTAATTTTCGACCGATCGTTCCTATGGCAGCTATATGATATAGTGGTACGATCTTAATTGGATTTTGTATATATATGAGGAGTAAAGTAAAACTAATAACAGCCGAGTTTGGTCAAGATATCTCAAAAAACAAAATATTTTTTCATACAAAAACTTAATTTTCGACCGATCGTTCATATAGCAGCTATATGATATAGTGGTCCGATCTTCATAGGATTTTGCATACATAATGAACAACTAATAAATGCCGAATTTGATCAAGATATCTTGAAAAAAAAAAATGTTTTTTTTAATACAAAAACTTAATTTTCGAACGATCATTCCTATGGCAGCTATATGAAATAGTGGTCCAATCTTAATAGGATTTTTCATATATATGAGGAGTAAAGTAAAACCAGTAAATGCCGAGTTTGGTCAAGATATCTTGATAAAGAAAATACAAAACTCATACAAAAACTTAATTTTCGACCGATCATTCCTATGGCAACTATATGATATAGTGGTCCGATCTTAATAGGATTTTTCAAATATATGAGGAGCATAGTAAAACTAATAAATGCCGAGTTTGGTCAAGATATCTTGAAAAAAAAAAATGTTTTTCCATACAAAAACTTAATTTTTAATTTGGCAGCTATATGATATAGTGGTCCGATCTTAATTGGATTTTGTATATATATGAGGAGTAAAGTAAAACTAATAAATGCCGAGTTTGGTCAAGATATCTTAATAAAGAAAATGTTTTTTCATACAAAAACTTAATTTTCGACCGATCGTTCATATGGCAGCTGTATGATACAGTTGTCCGATCTTATTAGGATATTGCATATATATGAAGAGTAAAGTAAAACTAATAAATGCCGAGTTTGGTCAAGACATCTTGATAAAGAAAATGTTTTTTCATACAAAAACTTAATTTTCGACCGATCGTTCCTATGGCAGCTATATGATATAGTGGTCCGATCTTCATAGGATTTTGCATACATAATGAACAACTATGAAATGCCGAACTTGATCAAGATATCTTGAAAAAAAAAATGTTTTTTTTAATACAAAAACTTAATTTTCGAACGATCATTCCTATGGCAGCTATATGAAATAGTGGTCCAATCTTAATAGTATTTTTCATATATATGAGGAGTAAAGTAAAACCAGTAAATGCCGAGTTTGGTCACGATATCTTGAAAAACAAAATGTTTTTTCTTACAAAAACTTAATTTTCGACCGATCGTTCCTATGGCAGCTATATACTAGTCCGATCCAGCTGGTTTTCACATATGTGCTGCGTGCAAGAGAAAGAGGGACTTCTGCACAGTTTCATTAAGAAAGCTTTAAAACTGAGAGACTAGTTCGCATAGAAACTGACAGACGGAGAGACGGATATGGCTCTATCGGCTTGGCTGTTGCTGCTGATCAAGAACATATATACTTTATGGGGTTGGAGATGTCTCCTTCTTTGCGTTACACATTTCACGACAAAACTATAATACCCTCTGCAAGGGTATAAAAATGGTATATCCGACGTAGAACGAATTCTTAAGACAGTCAACGAAAAATTAAGAATCATTATCTGCGACTCAGAAAATATACTCTACACATACAATCATAAGACAAACCCCAAAACGACTAGAAGAACGCCAGTGGACTTATTCATATACGCAGGTACACCAGAGTATGACACTCTAGCTAATAGAGAAACAACGAGAAAGAAAGGCTATCTTCGGCACGCCGAAGATCTAATACCCTTACAGACCCAACCTTTGCATAATGCTTATAGTGCTTTGCCCGTATCTAAGGAGCACAGGGAAAATAGTTAATGCCGAGTTTGGGCAAGATATCTTGAAGAACAATATGTTTTTTCATACAAAAAATTAATTTTCGACCGATCGTTCCTATTACAGCTATATGATATAGTGGTCCGCTCTCAATAGGACTTTGCATATATATGAGGAGTAAAGTAAAACTAATAAATGCCGAGTTTGGTCAAGTTATCTTGAAAACCAAAAACTTAATTTTCGAACGATCATTCCTATGGCAACTATATGATATAGTGGTCCGATCTTAATAGGATTTTTCAAATATATGAGGAGCATAGTAAAACTAATAAATGCCGAGTTTGGTCAAGATATCTTGAAAAACAAAATGTTTTTGCATACAAAAACTTAATTTTTAATTTGGCAGCTATATGATATAGTGGTCCGATCTTAATTGGATTTTGTATATATATGAGGAGTAAAGTAAAACTAATAAATGCCGAGTTTGGTCAAGATATCTTAATAAAGAAAATGTTTTTTCATACAAAAACTTAATTTTCCACCGATCGTTCATATGGCAGCTGTATGATACAGTTGTCCGATCTTATTAGGATATTGCATATATATGAAGAGTAAAGTAAAACTAATAAATGCCGAGTTTGGTCAAGACATCTTGATAAAGAAAATGTTTTTTCATACAAAAACTTAATTTTCGACCGATCGTTCCTATGGCAGCTATATGATATAGTGGTCCGATCTTCATAGGATTTTGCATACATAATGTACACCTTATAAATGCCGAGTTTGGTCAAGATATCTTGAAAAAAAAAATGTTTTTTCTTACAAAAACTTAATTTTCGAACGATCATTCCTTTGGGAGCTGTATGATATAGTGGTCCGATCTTAATAGAATTTTGCATATATATGAGGAGCAGAGTAAAACCAATAAATGCCGAGTTTGGTGAAGATATCTTGAAAAACAACATGTTTTTTCTTACAAAAACTTAATTTTCGACCGATCCTTCCTATGGCAGCTATATGATATAGTGGTCCGATCTTCATAGAATTTTGCATATATATGAGGAGTAAAGTAAAACTAATAAATGCCGAGTTTGGTCAAGATATCTTAAAAAACAATATGTTTTTTCATACAAAAACTTAATTTTCGACCGATCGTTCCTATGGCAGCTATATGATATAGTGGTCCGATCTTAATAGGATTTTGCATATATATGAGGAGTAAAGTAAAACTAATAAATGCCGAGTTTGGTCAAGATATCTTGATAAAGAAAATGTTTTTTCATACAAAATTTAATTTTCGACCGATCGTTCCTATGGCAGCTATATGATATAGTGGTACGATCTTAATTGGATTTTGTATATATATGAGGAGTAAAGTAAAACTAATAAATGCCGAGTTTGGTCAAGATATCTCAAAAAACAAAATATTTTTTCATACAAAAACTTAATTTTCGACCGATCGTTCATATAGCAGCTATATGATATAGTGGTCCGATCTTCATAGGATTTTGCATACATAATGAACAACTAATAAATGCCGAATTTGATCAAGATATCTTGAAAAAAAAAATGTTGTTTTTAATACAAAAACTTAATTTTCGAACGATCATTCCTATGACAGCTATATGAAATAGTGGTCCGATCTTAATAGTATTTTTCATATATATGAGGAGTAAAGTAAAACCAGTAAATGCCGAGTTTGGTCAAGATATCTTGATAAAGAAAATACAAAACTCATACAAAAACTTAATTTTCGACCGATCGTTCCTATGGCAGCTATATGATATAGTGGTCCGATCTTCATAGGATTTTGCATACATAATGAACAACTAATAAATGCCGAATTTGATCAAGATATCTTGAAAAAAAAAAAAATGTTTTTTCATACAAAAACTTAATTTTCGAACGATCATTCCTATGGCAGCTATATGAAATAGTGGTCCAATCTTAATAGTATTTTTCATATATATGAGGAGTAAAGTAAAACCAGTAAATGCTGAGTTTGGTCACGATATCTTGAAAAACAAAATGTTTTTTCTTACAAAAACTTAATTTTCGACCGATCGTTCCTATGGCAGCTATATACTAGTCCGATCCAGCTGGTTTTCACATATGTGCTGCGTGCAAGAGAAAGAGGGACTTCTGCACAGTTTCATTAAGAAAGCTTTAAAACTGAGAGACTAGTTCGCATAGAAACTGACAGACGGAGAGACGGATATGGCTCTATCGGCTTGGCTGTTGCTGCTGATCAAGAACATATATACTTTATGGGGTTGGAGATGTCTCCTTCTTTGCGTTACACATTTCACGACAAAACTATAATACCCTCTGCAAGGGTATAAAAATGGTATATCCGACGTAGAACGAATTCTTAAGACAGTCAACGAAAAATTAAGAATCATTATCTGCGACTCAGAAAATATACTCTACACATACAATCATAAGACAAACCCCAAAACGACTAGAAGAACGCCAGTGGACTTATTCATATACGCAGGTACACCAGAGTATGACACTCTAGCTAATAGAGAAACAACGAGAAAGAAAGGCTATCTTCGGCACGCCGAAGATCTAATACCCTTGCAGGCCCAACCTTTCCATAATGCTTATAGTGCTTTGCCCGTATCTAAGAAGCACAGGGAAAATAGTTAATGCCGAGTTTGGGCAAGATATCTTGAAGAACAATATGTTTTTTCATACAAAAAATTAATTTTCGACCGATCGTTCCTATTACAGCTATATGATATAGTGGTCCGCTCTCAATAGGACTTTGCATATATATGAGGAGTAAAGTAAAACTAATAAATGCCGAGTTTGGTCAAGATATCTCAAAAAACAAAATATTTTTTCATACAAAAACTTAATTTTCGACCGATCGTTCATATAGCAGCTATATGATACAGTTGTCCGATCTTATTAGGATATTGCATGTATATGAAGAGTAAAGTAAAACTAATAAATGCCGAGTTTGGTCAAGATATCTTGATAAAGAAAATACAAAACTCATACAAAAACTTAATTTTCGACCGATCGTTCCTATGGCAGCTATATGATATAGTGGTCCGATCTTCATAGGATTTTGCATACATAATGAACAACTAATAAATGCCGAATTTGATCAAGATATCTTGAAAAAAAAATGTTTTTTCATACAAAAACTTAATTTTCCAACGATCATTCCTATGGCAGCTATATGAAATAGTGGTCCAATCTTAATAGGATTTTTCATATATATGAGGAGTAAAGTAAAACCAGTAAATGCCGAGTTTGGTCACGATATCTTGAAAAACAAAATGTTTTTTCTTACAAAAACTTAATTTTCGACCGATCGTTCCTATGGCAGCTATATACTAGTCCGATCCAGCTGGTTTTCACATATGTGCTGCGTGCAAGAGAAAGAGGGACTTCTGCACAGTTTCATTAAGAAAGCATTAAAACTGAGAGACTAGTTCGCATAGAAACTGACAGACGGAGAGACGGACATGGCTCTATCGACTTGGCTGTTGCTGCTGATCAAGAACATATATACTTTATGGGGTCGGAGATGTCTCCTTCTATGCGTTACACATTTCACGACAAAACTATAATACCCTCTGCAAGGGTATACAAATGGTATATCCGACGTAGAACGAATTCTTAAGACAGTCAACGAAAAATTAAGAATCATTATCTGCGACTCAGAAAATATACTCTACCCATACAATCATAAGACAAACCCCAAAACGACTAGAAGAACGCCAGTGGACTTATTCATATACGCAGGTACACCAGAGTATGACACTCTAGCTAATAGAGAAACAACGAGAAAGAAAGGCTATTTTCGGCACGCCGAAGATCTAATACCCTTGCAGACCCAACCTTTGCATAATGCTTATAGTGCTTTGCCCGTATCTAAGAAGCACAGGGAAAATAGTTAATGCCGAGTTTGGGCAAGATATCTTGAAGAACAATATGTTTTTCATACAAAAAATTAATTTTCGACCGATCGTTCCTATTACAGCTATATGATATAGTGGTCCGCTCTCAATAGGACTTTGCATATATATGAGGAGTAAAGTAAAACTAATAAATGCCGAGTTTGGTCAAGTTATCTTAAAAACCATAAACTTAATTTTCGAACGATCATTCCTATGCCAGCTATATGATATAGTGGTCCGCTCTTAATAGGACTTTGCATGTATATGAGGAGCATAGTAAAACTAATAAATGCCGTGTTTGGTCAAGATATCTTGAAAAACAAAATGTTTTTTCT
This sequence comes from Drosophila virilis, assembly GCF_030788295.1. Classification (NCBI taxonomy): domain Eukaryota; kingdom Metazoa; phylum Arthropoda; class Insecta; order Diptera; family Drosophilidae; genus Drosophila; species Drosophila virilis. The sequence continues at coordinate 73,421 of NW_027212921.1, read as the reverse complement.
TACAAAAACTTAAATTTTAATTTTGCAGCTATATGATTTAGTAGTCCGATCTAAATTGGATTTTGCATATATATGAGGAGTAGAGTAAAACTAATAAATGCCGAGTTTGGTCAAGATATCTTGAAAAACAAAATAATTTTTCAAACAAAAACTTAATTTTCGACCGATCGTTCCTATGGCAGCTATATGATATAGTGGTTCGATCCAGCTGGTTTTCACATATGTGCTGCGTTCAACAGAAAGAAGGACTTCTGCACAGTTTCATTGAGAAAGCTTTAAGACTGAGAGACTAATTCGCATAGAAACTGACAGAGGGAGAGACGGACATGGCTCTATCGACTTGGCTGTTGGAAAATAGCTAATGCCGAGTTTGGTCAAGATATCTTGAAAACCAAAATGTTTTTTTATACAAAAACTTAATTTTCGACCGATCGTTCCTATGGCAGCCATATGATATAGTGGTCCGATCTTCATAGGATTTTGCATACATAATGAACAACTAATAAATGCCGAATTTGATCAAGATATCTTGAAAAAAAAAATGTTTTTTCATACAAAAACTTAATTTTCGAACGATCATTCCTATGGCAGCTATATGAAATAGTGGTCCAATTTTAATAGGATTTTTCATATATATGAGGAGTAAAGTAAAACCAGTAAATGCCGAGTTTGGTCACGATATCTTGAAAAACAAAATGTTTTTTCTTACAAAAACTTAATTTTCGACCGATCGTTCCTATGGCAGCTATATACTAGTCCGATCCAGCTGGTTTTCACATATGTGCTGCGTGCAAGAGAAAGAGGGACTTCTGCACAGTTTCATTAAGAAAGCTTTAAAACTGAGACACTAGTTCGCATAGAAACTGACAGACGGAGAGACTGACATGGCTCTATCGACTTGGCTGTTGCTGCTGATCAAGAACATATATACTTTATGGGGTTGGAGATGTCTCCTTCTATGCGTTACACATTTCACGACAAAACTATAATACCCTCTGCAAGGGTATAAAAATGGTATATCCGACGTAGAACGAATTCGTAAGACAGTCACCGAAAAATTAAGAATCATTATCTGCGACTCAGAAAATATACTCTACTCATACAATCAAAAGCAAACCCCAAAACGACTAGAAGAACGCCAGTGGACTTATTCATATACGCAGGTACACCAGAGTATGACACTCTAGCTAATAGAGAAACAACGAGAAAGAAAGGTTATCTTCGGCACGCCGAAAATCTAATACCCTTGCAGACCCAACCTTTGCATAATGCTTATAGTGCTTTGCCCGTATCTAAGCAGCACAGGGAAAATAGTTAATGCCGAGTTTGGGCAAGATATCTTGAGAACAATATGTTTTTTCATACAAAAAATTAATTTTCGACCGATCGTTCCTATTACAGCTATATGATATAGTGGTCCGCTCTCAATAGGACTTTGCATATATATGAGGAGTAAAGTAAAACTAATAAATGCCGAGTTTGGTCAAGATATCCTGAAAAACAAAATAATTTTTCAAACAAAAACTTAATTTTCGACCGATCGTTCCTATGGCAGCTATATGATACAGTTGTCCGAACTTATTAGGATATTGCATATATATGAAGAAAAAAAAAAAACTAATAAATGCCGAGTTTGGTCAAGATATTTTGATAAAGCAAATGTTTTATCATACAAAAACTTAATTTTCGACCGATCGTTCCTATTACAGCTATATGATATAGTGGTCCGATCTAAATAGGATTTGGCATTTATAATAGGAGTAAAGTAAAACTAATAAATGCCGAGTTTGGTCACGATATCTTGATAAACAAAATGTTTTTTTATCCAAAAACTTAATTTTCGACCGATCGTTCCTATGGCAGCTATATAATATAGTGGTCCGATCCAGCTGGTTTTCACATATGTGCTGCGTTCAACAGAAAGAAGGACTTTTGCACAGTTTCATTGAGAAAGCTTTAAGACTGAGAGACTAGTTCGCATAGAAACTGACAAAGGGAGAGACGGACATGGCTCTATCGACTTGGCTGTTGGAAAATAGCTAATGCCGAGTTTGGTCAAGATATCTTGAAAACCAAAATGTTTTTTTATACAAAAACTTAATTTTCGAACGATCATTCCTATGGCAGCTATATGATATAGTGGTCCGATCTTAATAGGATTTTTCAAATATATGAGGAGCAGAGTAAAATTAATAAATGCCGAGTTTGGTCAAGATATCTTGAAAAACAAAATGTTTTTGCATACAAAAACTTAATTTTTAATTTGGCAGCTATATGATATAGTGGTCCGCACTTAATAGGACTTTGCATATATATGAGGAGTAAAGTAAAACTAATAAATGCCGAGTTTGGTCAAGATATTTTAAAAACCAAAATGTTTTTAATACAAAAACTTAATTTTCGAACGATCATTCCTATGGCAGCTATATGATATAGTGGTCCGCTCTTAATAGGACTTTGCATATATATGAGGAGCATAGTAAAACTAATAAATGCCGAGCTTGGTCAAGATATCTTGGAAAACAAAATGTTTTTGCATACAAAAACTTAATTTTTAATTTGGCAGCTATATGATATAGTGGTCCGCACTTAATTGGACTTTGCATATATATGAGGAGTAAAGTAAAACTAATAAATGCCGAGTTTGGTCAAGATATTTTAAAAACCAAAATGTTTTTAATACAAAAACTTAATTTTCGAACGATCATACCTATGGCAGCTATATAATATAGTGCTCCGATCTTAATAGCATTTTGCATATATATGAGGAGCAGAGTAAAACCAATAAATGCCGAGTTTGGTGAAGATATCTTGAAAAACAACATGTTTTTTCTTACAAAAACTTAGTTTCGACCGATCCTTCCTATGGCAGCTATATGATATAGTGGTCCGATCTTAATAGGATTTGCATATATATGAGGAGTGAAGTAAAACTAATAAATGCCGAGTTTGGTCAAGATATCTTGATAAAGAAATTGTTTTTTCATACAAAAACCTAATTTTCGACCGATCGTTCCTATGGCAGCTATATGATATAGTGGTCCGATCTTAATTGGATTTTGTATTTATATGAGGAGTAAAGTAAAACTAATAACAGGCGAGTTTGGTCAAGATATCTTGAAAAACAAAATATTTTTTCATACAAAAACGTAATTTTCGACCGATCGTTCATATGGCACCTGTATGATACAGTTGTCCGATCTTATGAGGATATTGCATATATATGAAGAGTAAAGTAAAACTAATAAATGCCGAGTTTGGTCAAGATATCTTGATAAAGAAAATGTTTTTTCATACAAAAACTTAATTTTCGACCGATCGTTCCTATGGCAGCTATATGATATAGTGGTCCGATCTTCATAGGATTTTGCATACATAATGTACGACTAATAAATGCCGAGTTGGGTCAAGATATCTTGAATAAAAAATGTTTTTCATACAAAAACTTAATTTTCGAACGATCATTCCTATGGCAGCTGTATGATATGGTGGTCCGTTCTTAATAGAATTTTGCATATATATGAGGAGCAGAGTAAAACTAATAAATGCCGAGTTTGGTGAAGATATCTTGAAAAACAACATGTTTTTTCTTACAAAAACTTAATTTTCGACCGATCCTTCCTATGGCAGCTATATGATATAGTAGTCCGATCTTAATAGGATTTTGCATATATATGAGGAGTGAAGTAAAACTAATAAATGCCGAGTTAAGTCAAGATATCTTGAAAAACAAATTGTTTTTTTATACAAAAACTTAATTTTTAATTTGGCAGCTATATGATATAGTGGTCCGATCTTAATTGGATTTTGTATATATATGAGGAGTAAAGTAAAACTAATAACAGCCGAGTTTGGTCAAGATATCTTGAAAAACAAAATATTTTTTCATACAAAAACTTTATTTTCGACCGATCGTTCATATTGTAGCTATATGATACAGTTGTCCGATCTTATTAGGATATTGCATGTATATGAAGAGTAAAGTAAAACTAATAAATGCCCGGTTTGGTCAAGATATCTTGATAAAGAAAATGTTTTTTCATACAAAAACTTAATTTTCGACCGATCGTTCCTATGGCAGCTATATGATATAGTGGTACATAATGAACAACTAATAAATGCCAAGTTTGGTAAAGATATCTTGAAAAAAAAAATGTTTTTTCATACAAAAACTTAATTTTCGAACGATCATTCCTATGGCAGCTATATGATATAGTGGTCCGATCTTAATAGCATTTTGCATTTATATGAGGAGCAGAGTAAAACTAATTAATGCTGAGTTTGGTCAAGATATCTTGAAAAACAAAATAATTTTTCATACAAAAACTTAATTTTCGACCGATCGTTTATATGACAGCTATATGATACAGTTGTCCGAACTTATTAGGATATTGCATATATATGAAGAGTAAAGTAAAACTAATAAATTCCGAGTTTGGTCAAGATATCTTGAAAAACAAAATGTTTTTTTCATATAAAAACTTAATTTTCGACCGATCGTTCCTATGGCAGCTATATGATATAGTGGTCCGATCTTAATAGGCCTTCGCATATATATGAGGAGAAGAGTAAAACTAGTCTGTGCCAAGTTTGGTCAAGATATCTTGAAAAACAAAATGTTTTTTCATACAAAAACTTAATTTTCGACCGATCGTTCCTATGGCAGCTATATGATATAGTGGTCCGATCCAGCTGGTTTTCACATATGTGCTGCGTGCAAGAGAAAGAGGGAGCGAAAGAGAAAGCATTAAAATTGAGAGACTAGTTCGCATAGAAACTGACAGACGGAGAGACGGACATGGCTCTATCGACTTGGCTGTAGCTGCTGATCAAGAACATATACACTTTATGGGGTTGGAGATGTCTCCTTCTATGCGTTACACATTTCACGACAAAACTATAATACCCTCTGCAAGGGTATAAAAATGGTATATCCGACGTAGAACGCATTCATAAGACAGTCAACGAAAAATTATGAATCATTATCTGCGTCAGAAAATATACTCTACACATACAATCATAAGACAAACCCCAAAACGACTAGAAGAACGCCAGTAGAATTATTCATATACGCAGGTACACCAGAGTATGACACTCTAGCTAATAGAGAAACAACGAGAAAGAAAGGCTATTTTCGGCACGCCGAAGATCTAATACCCTTGCAGACCCAACCTTTCCATAATGCTTATAATGCTTTGCCCGTATCTAAGAAGCACAGGGAAAAAAGTTAATGCCGAGTTTGGGCAAGATATCTTGAAAAACAATATGTTTTTTCACACAAAAAATTAATTTTCGACCGATCGTTCCTATTACAGCTATATGATATAGTGGTCCGCTCTTAATAGGATTTTGCATATATGAGGAGTAAAGTAAAACTAATAAATGCCGAGTTTGGTCAAGATATCTTGAAAACCAAAATGTTTTTTTATACAAAAACTTAATTTTCGAACGATCGTTCCTATGGCAGCTATATGATATAGTGGTCCGATCCAGCTGGTTTTCACATATCATATAGCTGCCATATGAACGATCGGTCGAAAATTAAGTTGTTTATGAAAAAATATTATGTTTGTCATGTTATGTTGACCAAACCCGGCATTTATTAGGTTTACTATATCCCTCATATACAGGCAAAATCATATTAAGATCGGACCCCTATATCATATAGCTGCCATAGAAACGATCGGTCGAAATTAAGTTTTTGTATGAAAAAACATTTTGTTCTTCAAGATATTTTGACCAAACTCGGCATTTATTAGTTTTTCTTTACTCCTCATATATATGCAAAATCCTATTAAGATCCGACCACTATATCATATAGCTGCCATAGGAACGATCGGTCGAGAATTAAGTTTTTGTAAGAAAAAACATTTTGTTTTTCAAGATATCTTGACCAAACTCGGCATTTATTAGTTTTATTATGCTCCTCATATATATGCAAATACCCATTAAGACTGGAAAACTATATCATATAGCTGCGAAAGGAATGATCGGTTGAAAATTAAGTTTTTGTATGAAAAACATTTTGTTTTTCAAGATATCTTGACCAAGCTCGGCATTTATTAGTTTTACTATGCTCCTCATATATATGTAAAATCCTATCAAGATCGGATCACTATATAATATAGCTGCCATAGGCACGACAGGTCGAAAATTAAGTATTTGTATGAAAAAAACATATTGTTTTTCAAGATATCCCGTAATACCGGACGCCATCGAAGCTAATTAGTGAGAAACATAATCAGTCATTCAACAACGTCCGACTGGCAGATGATCGCTGGTTCCAGCCGGAAATCTAAAAATTGATGGTGGTCTCGGACATCTACCCCGAATTGATTCTCCAAGGTGTTCTGCCGAGCCATGGCTGCACAATTGGCACAAAAAAGAAGTCTTCGAGTGAATACTGTCCGGCTCCTGCGCTCACCAGTACAGAGCCACTACCTCCTCATTATACCCTTGCACAGGGTATGATAATTTTGTCGTGAAATGTGTAACGCATAGAAGGAGACATCTCCGACCCCATAAAGTATATATATATATTCTCGATCAGCATCAACAGCCGAGTCGATAGAGCCATGTCCGTCTGTCTGTTTCTATGCGAACTAGTCTCTCAGTTTGAAAGCTATCTTAATGAAATTTTGCTTAAGTTCCTCTTTCTGTTGCACGCAGCACATTTGTGAAAACCAGCTGGATCGGACCACGATATCATATAGCTGCCATAGGAACGATCGGTCGAAAATTAAGTTTTTATTTTTATTAGTTTTACTCTGTTCCTCATATATATGCAAAATCGTATTAACATCGGACTACTATATCATATAGCTGCCATTGGAATGATCTGTCGAAAATTAAGTTTTTGTATGAAAAAACATTTTGTTTTTCAAGATATCTTAATCAGACTCGGCATTTATTAGTTTTACTATGCTCCTCCTATATATGTAAGATCCTATCAAGATCGGATCACTATATCATATAGCTGCCAAAGGAATGATCGGTTGAAAATGAAGTTTTTGTATGAAAAAACATTTTGTTTTTCAAGATATCTTGACCAAACTTGGCATTTATTAGATTTACTATGCTCCTCATATATATGCGAAATCCTATGAAGATCGGACCACTATATCATATAGCTGCCATAGGAACGATCGGTCGATAATTAAGTTTCTGTATGAAAAAAACATATTGTTTTTTTCAGGATATCTCGTAATACCGGACGCCATCGAAGCTAATTAGTGAGAAACATAATCAGTCATTCAACAACGTCCGACTGGCAGACGATCGCTGGTTTCAGCCGGAAATCTAAAAATGTATGTTGGTTTCGGACATCTACCCCGAATTGATTCTCCAAGGTGTTCTGCCGAGCCATGGCTGTACAATTGGCACAAAACAGAAGTCTTCAGGTGAATACTGTCCGGTTCCTGCGCTCACCAGTTAACAGAGTCACTACCTCCTCATTATACTCTTGCACAGGGTATGATAATTTTGTCGTGAAATGTGTAACGCATAGAAGGAGACATCTCCGACCCCATAAAGTATATATATATTCTTGATCAGCATCAACAGCCGAGTCGATAGAGCCATGTCCGTCTGTCCGTCTGTCTGTTTCTATGCAAACTAGTCTCTCAGTTTGAAATCTATCTTAAAGAAATTTTGCATAAGTCCCTCTTTCTGTTGCACGCAGCACATATGTGAAAACCAGCTGCATCGGACCACTATATCGTATAGCTGCCATAGGAATGATCGGTCGAAAATTAAGTTTTTGTATGAAAAAACATTTTATCTTGACCAAACTTGGCATTTATTAGTTTTACTATACTGCTCATATACAGGCGAAATCATATTAAGATCGGACGACTATAACATATAGCTGCCATAGGAACGATCGGTCGAATATTAAGTTTTTATATAAAAAAACATTTTGTTTATCAAGTTTATCTTAACCAAACTCGGCATTAATTAGTTTTACTTTACTCCTCATATATAAGCAAAATCCCATTAAGATCGGACTACTGTATCATAAAGCTGCCATAGGAACGATCGGTCGAAAATTAAGTTTTTGTATGAAACAACATTTTGTTTTTCAAGATATCTTGACCAAACTCGGCATTTATTAGTTTTTCTTTACTCCTCATATATATGCAAAATCTTATTAACATCAGACTACTATATCAAAAAGCTGCCATAGGAACGATCGGTCGATAATTAAGTTTTTGTATGAAAAAAACATATTGTTTTTCAAGATATCTCGTAATACCGGACGCCATCGAAGCTAATTAGTGACAAACATAATCAGTCACTCAACAACATCCGACTTGCAGACGATCGCTGGCTCTAGCCGGAAATCTAAAAATTGATGTTGGTTTCGGACATCTACCCCGAATTGATTCTCCAAGGTGTTCTGCCGAGCCATGGCTGCACAATTGGCACAAAACAGAAGTCTTCGGGTGAATACTGTCCGGCTCCTGCGCTCACCAGTTAACAGAGCCACTACCTCCTCATTATACCCTTGCCGAGGGTATTATAATTTTATCGTGAAATGTGTAACGCATAGAAGGAGACATCTCCGACCCCATAAAGTATATATATATATTCTCGATCAGCATCAACAGCCGAGTTGATAGAGCCATGTCCGTCTGTCTGTTTCTATGCGAACTAGTCTCTCAGTTTAAAAGCTATCTTAATAACATTTCGCAGAAGTTCCTCTTTCTGTTGCACGCAGCACATATGTGAAAACCAGCTGCATCGGACCACTATATCGTATAGCTGCCATAGGAATGATCGGTCGAAAATTAAGTTTTTGTATGAAAAAACATTTTATCTTGACCAAACTTGGCATTTATTAGTTTTACTATACTGCTCATATACAGACGAAATCATATTAAGATCGGACAACATCATAAAGCTGCCAATAGAACGACCGGTCGAAAATTAAGTTGTATGAAAAAACATTTTGTTATTCAAGATATCTTTCCCAAACGGGGCATTTATTAGTTTTACTATACTCCTCATGTATATGTACGATCGTATAAAGATCGGACCGCTATATCTTATATCTGCCATAGGAACGATCAGTCGAAAGTTAAGTTGTATGAAAAATCATTTATTTATTAGTTTTACTATACTCCTCGTATGTGGGCAAAATCCTATTTATATCGGACCACTATATCATATAGCTGCCATCGGAACGAACGGTCGAAAATTAAGTTGTTTATGAAAAAATATTATGTTTGTCATGTTATGTTGACCAAACCCGGCATTTATTAGGTTTACTATACCCCTCATATACAGGCAAAATCATATTAAGATCGGACCCCTATATCATATAGCTGCCATAGAAACGATCGGTCGAAATTAAGTTTTTGTATGAAAAAACATTTTGTTTTTCAAGATATTTTAACCAAACTCGGCATTTATTAGTTTTTCTTTACTCCTCATATATATGCAAAATCCTATTAAGATCCGACCACTATATCATATAGCTGCCATAGGAACGATCGGTCGAAATTAGGATTTTGTATGAAAAAACATTTTGTTTTTCAAGATGTCTTGACCAAACTCGGCATTTATTAGTTTTACTATGCTCCTATATATATGTAAAATCCTATCAAGATCGGATCACCATATCATATAGCTGCCATAGGAACGATCGGTCGAAAACTAAGTTTTTGTATGAAAAAACATATTGTTTTTCAAGATATCTCGTAATACCGGACGCCATTGAAGCTAATTAGTGAGAAACATAATAAGTCATTCAACAACGTCCGACTGGCAGACGATCGCTGGTTCCAGCCGGAAATTTAAAATTTGATGTTGGTCTCGGACATCTACCCCGAATTGATTCTCCAAGGTGTTCTGCCGAGCCATGGCTGTACAATTGGCACAAAACAGAAGTCTTCAGGCGAATACTGTCCGGCTCCTGCGCTCACCAGTTAACAGAGTCACTACCTCCTCATTATACTCTTGCACAGGGTATGATAATTTTGTCGTGAAATGTGTAACGCATAGACCCCATAAAGTATATATATATATTCTCGATCAGCATCAACAGCCGAGTCGATAGAGCCATGTCCGTCTGTCTGTTTCTATGCGAACTAGTCTCTCAGTTTAAAAGCTATCTTAATAACATTTCGCAGAAGTCCCTCTTTCTGTTGCACGCAGCACATTTGTGAAAACCAGCTGGATCGGACCACTATATCATATAGCTGGCATAGGAACGATCAGTCGATAATTAATTTTTTGTATGAAAAAAACATATTGTTTTTTTCAGGATATCTCGTAATACCGGACGCCATCGAAGCTAATTAGTGAGAAACATAATTAGTCATTCAACAACGTCCGACTGGCAGACGATCGCTGGTTCCAGCCGGAAATCTAAAAATTTGTGTTGGTTTCGGACATCTACCCCGAATTGATTCTCCAAGGTGTTCTGCCGAGCCATGGCTGCACAATTGGCACAAAACAGAAGTCTTCGGGTGAATACTGTCCGGCTCCTGCGCTCACCAGTTAACAGAGCCACTACCTCCTCATTATACCCTTGCAGAGAGTATTATAATTTTGTCGTGAAATGTGTAACGCATAGAAGGAGACATCTCCGAGTATATATATATATTCTCGATCAGCATCAACAGCCGAGTCGATAGAGCCATGTCCGTCTGTCTGTTTCTATGCGAACTAGTCTCTCAGTTTTAAAGCTATCTTAATAACATTTCGCAGAAGTCCCTCTTTCTGTTGCACGTAGCACATATGTGAAAACCAGCTGGATCGGACCACTATATCATATAGCTGCCATAGGAATGATCGGTCGAAAATTAAGTTTTTGTATGAAAAAACATTTAATCTTGACCAAACTTGGAATTTATTAGTTCTACTATGCTCCTCATATATATGCAAATACCCATTAAGACCGGACCACTATATCATATAGCTGCCATAGGAACGATCGGTCGAAAATTAAGTTTTTGTATGACAAAACATTTTGTTTATCAAGTTATCTTGACCAAACTCGGCATTAATTAGTTTTACTTCACTCCTCATATATATGTAAAATCCTATCAAGATCGGATCACTATATCATATAGCTGCCATAGGAATGATCGGTCGAATTTTCAGTTTTTGTATGAAAAAACATTTTGTTTATCAAGATATCTTGACCAAACTCGGCATTTATTAGTTTTACTATGCTCCTCATATATATGCGAAATCCTATTCATAACGGACCACTATATTATATAGCTGCCATAGGAATGATCGGTCGAAAATTAAGTTTTTGTATGACAAAACATTTTGTTTATCAAGTTATCTTGACCAAACTCGGCATTAATTAGTTTTACTTCACTCCTCATATATATGTAAAATCCTATCAAGATCGGATCACTATATCATATAGCTGCCATAGGAATGATCGGTCGAATTTTCAGTTTTTGTATGAAAAAACATTTTGTTTATCAAGATATCTTGACCAAACTCGGCATTTATTAGTTTTACTATGCTCCTCATATATATGCGAAATCCTATTCATAACGGACCACTATATTATATAGCTGCCATAGGAATGATCGGTCGAATATTAAGTTGTGTGAAAAAATATTTTGTTTATCAAGATATCTTGCCCAAACTCGGCATTAACTATTTTCCCTGTGCTTCTTAAATACGGGCAAAGCACTATAAGCTTTATGAAAAGGCTGGGTCTGCAAGGGTATTAGATCTTCGGCATGCTGAAGATTGCCTTTCTTTCTCGCTTATTATTTTATTAAGTTAGTATTTTTTAAAGTAACCAAGTGTGTAAAACTTAATTGGGGCTGCCGGTAGGATACTTCGGAAAAGTAAAGATCACTAAAGGATAATTCACTCCCAGATCTAAAGCAAAATCGCGACCGAATTTGTTGTCGGTGTGTAACAAACGTTTTCTCGAATACGTATCTGCACAAGAACCTTCGGGTCACGAGTAGTCTATTAACATTGGCGCTTTGGGCAATAAAGCTACTAAAGTTAATAACGACTGGCGTTGCATCTCTTTTGATCCCTGCAATACATTGTTACATGGTCTTTTCAATAGGACACACACAAAAAAAAAATGCATATAATAACCACAAACTATAAACTAAATTAAATGTACAAAGTAATAAACAAAGTGCAAAGAAATAGAAGTGTAAAATCAAAGAACTAAAAAGATCAAAAATCTCAACATCAAAACTACTTAAAAAATCATCAAACAGAATCAAGGGTATTACACAAAAATGACCATGGAATTATCAGAACAACATCACAACCAACTGAGACAGGCGCGAAGTCAAAACGGATCAACAGAAAATCTCAACGTTTTTATTAAAAGGATCGATTACATCTATATCCAACACGAGTTGTTAGACAACACAGCATCTTGTACGGAGCCATCGAATTGCAAGTCGCTGGAGATCCTCAGAGAGCTTTACAAAGGACAGCAGCCAACACTTGGCAGGAGGTGAGAATCGCATTGATTGAAGTGTATAAAGTGCAAACACCATTTGAAGAACTCCTTCGACGCTTAAACAACACGAATTACCAGCGAAACGTCCGTAAGTTCATTGAGAATTTCGAAAATAAATCTTATGTTTAACAAGTTAGCGTTCGAAAATTTACCTAGCAATACGACACTTTATACAAATGCTATGAATAACACAATCAAAGATGTAATTAGAAAAAAAATTACAGGATACGCTTTTCATGATGTTGAATAAGACATTACGCCGACACAAAAACTAAAACAAGTAGCTTAAAGAGAAGGATTATACGAAAATAGCGTAACTGATACGACCTTAAATTAAAAATGTTCAAGGAAATCAAAGTAACAATCGTAGGAACATGGGAAATTATTAGCAAAATGCTAACCCAACCACCAGTTCAAGTGGCTATACCAATTTACAATATCCGATTTCGTTACATATACGATGAGAAAGTACATAAACAAATAAAATAAAATAAATAGTATTACAATAAAACAAAATATCATACGTAAATCCAAATCACCCTACTGCACTGAAAAACGATGCATCTGAAAAGCAAAAATTGCGGTAAGTCATAGAATATCGCAATCTCAATACACTAACTATTAATGATAAATACCCTATCCCAAACATGGATGAAATATTAGACAAACTTGGAAAATGTCAATATTTCACAAATTATTTTTTCCATGCCATTGGAGGAATACATTTTGTCGCTACAAAAAATATTTGAGATGCTTAGAGAAGCTAACTTAAAACTACAATTGGATAAATGGGAGCTTATAAGAAAAAAACTGAATTTCTCGGTCACATCATCACAACTGAGTGTATAAAACTAAATCCCAACAAAATTCTTGCAACTCTCCAATTCCCAATTCCAAAACCCCCAAAAGAAAATAAATCATTTCTATACTATTTATACCAACTTTCGCTTATATAGTACATTCATTAACAGTTAAATTAAAAATGGAGCAAAATCAACATAAATGACAAAGGCTACTAATTAGAGTGTGAAAAGCTAAAAGTACTTATAACATCCGACTCAATTTTCGAAAAACGATTTTCATTAACTCCAGACGCAAGTAATCTGGCAATAGTGGCCGTCCTTTCGCAAGAGCATAAGCCTTTTTTTTTATTAGCAATCGTTTGGGCCTCTAAATACTTTAGGTCCCATCTCTTTGGTCGACAATTCTAATTCCTTAGTGATCACAGACCACTCATCAGGTTTGAAATAACAACGATGGAAAATCAAGCTAAATGAGTTTGATTTCCAAATTAAATACGTCCCAGGAAAAGAAAATTAGATGCTCTGTCCAGAATTCAATTAAACGAAAAATTCTTAGGCGAAGATACATTTAGCACAAGAGCAACCATACATAGTGCTCAAGAAGACAACAGTAACAATTTACAAATCACAGAAAGACCTCTTAATTATTATAATCGACAAATAGAATTTAAAAAAGGAACCGAGAATGAAACAAAAGTTACAAATTACTTTCATAAAACCAACATAAGAATTACACACAAACACATGACTAACGCGCATGCCAAAGAATTTATAAAAGAATACTTATGCATATATTCGATACACAGAAAAGTGTGCTATACTCCACAACGAAGCAGATTTTCCAATTTTCCAAGAAGCCTACTTAGAAATAATAAGTCCAAATAATTCAACAAAGTCAATGAAAACTAGAACAAAATTAATAGATCTTCAAACATTCGCAGAATTCGAGGAACTAATATTAAAACAAGTAAGCGGTTCTAGACGGGAGCTCCCGACTAGGGGATACCCTGAACTCCCTTCTTCCAACATCAAATGCATATATATATTCTATTTTAGAAGATATATGTGAAGTTTGGTGACTCTAGCTCTTATTATTTACAAAAATTGCCCAAAAAAAGGATATCGATATCGATATTTATCGATTGCTTGGAAACGGAGTAAGTTATCGATTATCGGAAATAAACTCAATGTGCACAGGCACTAGAAGCACCTAAATTTAAAATTTCAAGACTCTAGCTCTAGGTTCTGAGATCCTTGCGTTCATACACACGGACGGACGGACGGACGGACGGACAGACAGACGGACATGGCTAGATCGACTCGGCTATTGATGCTGATCATTATACTTTTCAATGAAAACTAGAACAAAATTAATAGATCTTAAAACATTTGCAGAATTCAAGGAACTAATATTAAAACAAGTAAGAGGTTCTAGTCGGGAGCTCCCGACTAGGGGATACCCTGAACCCCCTTCTTCCAACATCAAATGCATATAGTGACATATCCATAGTCGCACCCACCCTTTAACATAACTTAGCACATAAGCATAAGCACAATTATAAACATTTCTAATATTGTAAACAAAGAGCCTGGTGATAACATCGACATTGGTCAAGATCAAACTGTCCCCCTTTTGGTAGACATAAACAATTCACCCTAAATATCACGCCACTGTCAATGTTCCCATCAGAGTACTATCCCACGCATAATTGCTGACGCAGCTCAAACTTCACTCAATTTTGACTCAAACTCTCTCAAAGCGAAGTTTGCTAAGCGACCGCAACAGTTAGATAAATTAGTTCATATTCGGGAAGCAAATCTGAATGTACTCAACAAAAGTAGCCGTTAAGTGAAAATAATAAATTGAAATATATCTTTTTATAGTAACCTAACGTGTAAGACTTAATTGGCGCAGCCGGTAGGATACGTCGGGAAAAAGTAAAGATCGCTAAAGGATAATTAATTCCCAGATCTAACGCACAATCGCGAACGAAAGTGTTGTCGGAGTGTAATAAACATTTTCTCGAATACATATCCGCACAAGAACCTTCGGGTCACTAGTAGCTTAATAATATTGACCCTTTGGGCAATAAAGCTACTACAGTTAATAACGACTGGATTTGCATATCGTTTGATCCCTGCAATACGTTATTACTGAGTCTTTTTAAGACACACACACACAAAAAAAACATTTAAACAATAATCCATCACAAACTTTAACCTAAAATAAAAGTGCAAAATCAAAGAACAATAAAGTTCAAACCTACAAGCTCAAAACTATTAAAAAAAAAGTGTATTACACCAAGATGACCATGGAATTATCAGAACAACACCTCAACCATGCCCTTTCACAACTTAGACAGGTGCCAAGCTTTGACGGATCAACGGATCAACTAAACGCCTTCATTAAAAGGACAGATTACATCCTACACCTGTATCCAACCCGAGATGTTAGACAACATAGCATCTTATACGGAGCCATCGAATTGCAAGTCACAGGAGATGCTCAGAGAATATCACAAAGGACAGCAGCCAACACTTGGCAGGAGCTGAGAAACGCATTGATTGAAGAATACAAAGTGCAGACACCATTTGAAGAACTCCTTCGACGCTTATACAACACGAACTACCAAGGAAACGTCCGTAAGTTCATCGAGGAGCTCGAAAATAAATCTTTTGTTATATTAAATAAGTTAGCACTAGAAAATATACCTAGCAATACAACCCTTTATACAAATGCTATGAATAACACAATCAAAGATGTTATTACAAAAAAATTACCAGATAGGCTTTTCATGATGTTAGCCAGACACGACATTACGTCAACACAAAAACTAAAGCAAGTAGCTCAAAGAGAGGGATTATATGAAAATAGCGTTACTGAAAAACCTAAAAATAATAATGTTCAGGGAAATCCAAATAACAATCGTAGGAATATGGGAAATTATCAGCAAAATGCTAACCCAACCACCATTTCAAGTGGTTATTCCAACACGAATCAGAGTTATCACGCACAAAATAAACAGCACAATAAGTCCGAAGACATTCAGAAAGCTCACCACGAGTTCCAACAGAAATTAAGTCAAGGTAGATACCAAAATCCCTTAAACTACCAAAATCAGTCCCATTCACGCTTGAATGCACCAAACCCTCCGACTAAACGTCAAAGAGATAGTAACAGTGGGCAGATGAAAATGGATACATCCGAAAATTTTCATCAGCAAGCCTCGGAACAAACAGAAGAAATCCATTCATAAAATTGATTATGAATGACGAAGTTCTAAAATGTGTCATCGACACAGGTTCAACCATAAATCAAATGAAAACAAACCGCTTAAATTTTCCAGTTTACAACGAAACATTAAAGGTTCACACCATAAATGGTGTTATTGAATTAAAACAAAGTATACGATTAGGAGCAAGCAAAATTTGTCCGAGCAAACAAAAATTCTATATTCACGACTTCTCAGAGCATTATGATGTTCTGATTGGGAGAGAATACCTTGAGGCATGTCAAGCAAAAATAGACTATGCACAAGGATCCGTAACCTTAGGAGAATTTAACTTTTGTTTTAGATATAACGACGAAGAGGTCGAAGAGGACATGACCGCACAAGAGTGCCTTGATCCACCCTCAACAGAGGACAGACCATTTAACTTCGCTATTAATAATGAATTAATAGAAAACAATGAGTTTAGGCTAGAGCACCTAAACTCAGAGGAAAAAGAAAAAATACAAAAAGTTTTACATGAATTTCGTGATATCCAGTACCATGAAGGTGACAATTTGACTTTCACTAGTACAATTAAACACAAAATTACAACAAAACATGAGGACCCAATTTACAAGCGTCCATACAAATATCCTCAAATATACGATGAGGAAGTAAATAAAAAAATAAGCGATATGATAAAACAAAATATCATACGTAAATCCAAATCCCCTTACTGCTCACCAGTAATAATCGTTCCAAAGAAAAACGATGCATCTGGAAAGCAAAAGTTCCGGTTAGTCATAGATTACCGCAATCTCAATGAACTAACTATTAATGATAAATACCCTATCCCGATCATGGATGAAATATTAGACAAACTTGGAAAATGTCAATATTTCACAACCATTGATCTAGCCAAAGGCTTCCACCAAATCCAAATGGATCCTGGTTCAATACCCAAGACCGCATTTTCGACTAAACATGGCCATTACGAGTAAACTCGCATGCCATTTGGTCTTAAGAATGCACCTGCAACGTTCCAACGCTGTATGAACAATCTCTTAGAAGGTTTAATTTTTAAAGATTGTCTGGTCTACTTAGACGACATTATTATTTTTTCCACTTCATTGTAGGAACACATTTTGTCGCTACAAAAGGTATTTAAGAAGCTTAGAGAAGCTAACTAAAAAATTAAGTTGGATAAATGCGAGTTTATGAGAAAAGAAACTGAATTTCTCGGTCACATCATCACAACTGAGGGTTTAAAACCAAATCACAACAAGATACAAGCAATTGTCAAATTCCCAATTCCAAAAACCCCAAAAGAAATTAAATCATTTCTAGGATTATGTGGTTTCTATAGGAAATTTATACCAAATTTCGCTAATATAGTAAAACCATTAACACTTAAATTAAAAAAGGGACAAAAATCAATATAAAAGACAGAGACTACGAACTAGCGTTTGAAAAGCTAAAAGTACTCATAACATCCGACCCAATTTTAATATACCCTAACTTCGAAAAACCATTTTCATTAACTACAGACGCGAGTAATATGGCAATAGGGGCCTATCTTTCGCAAGAGCATAAGCCTATATGCTATGCAAGTAGAACTCTAAACGAGCATGAGTTAAATTATTCAACGATTGAAAAAGAATTATTAGCAATCGTTTGGGCCACTAAATACTTTAGGTCCTATCTCTTTGGTCGACAATTTCAAATCCTTAGTGATCACAGACCATTCGTCTGGTTAAATAATATAAAAGAACCTAACATGAAATTACAAAGGTGGAAAATCAAGCTAAATGAGTTTGATTTCCAAATTAAATACGTCCCAGGAAAAGAAAATTGTGTGGCAGATGCTCTGTCCAGAATTCAATTAAACGAAAACTTCTTAGGCGAAGATACAATTAGCACAAGAGCAACAATACATAGTGCTCAAGAAGACAACAGTAACCATTTACAAATCACAGAAAGACCACTTAATTATTATAATCGACAAATAAAATTTGAAAAAGGAACTGAGAACGAAACAAAAGTTACGAATTACTTTCACAAAACCAACATAAAAATTACGTACAAAGACATGACTAACACGCATGCCAAAGAATTAATAAAAGAATTCTTATGCACAAAGAAAAGTGTGCTATACTTCCACAACGAAGCAGATTTTTCAAGAAGCCTACTTAGAAATAATAAGTCCGAATAATTCAACAAAGGTAATGAAAACTAGTACAAAATTAATAGACCTTCAAACATACGCAGAATTCAAAGAATTAATATTAAAAAAGCACAAAGAATTATTACATCCAGGAATTGAAAAAACTATCAATTGGTTCAAAGAAACCCACTATTTCCCAGATTATCAAAATTTAATTCAAAATCTAATAAATGAATGTGAGATTTGCAACATCGCAAAAACAGAACACAGGGATACAAAATTAACTTTCGAAATAACTCCGGAAATCGCTAATATCCGAGAAAAATATGTAATGGATTTTTACATAGTAGGAGATAAACAATTTTTATCCTGCATTGATATCTATTCAAAATTTGCATCATTAATAGAAATAAAAAGTAGAGACTGGCTAGAAACCAAACGAGCTATATTACAAGTGTTCAACCAAATGGGTAAACCCATCGAAATAAAAGCAGACAAAGACTCAGCTTTTATGTGCACAGCTTTACAATTATGGCTAAAATCAGAAGCAGTAAATATTAATATAACCACTATTAAAAATTGTATATCCGACGTAGAACGATTTCATAAGACAGTTAACGAAAAACTAAGAATCATTAACAGCGACTCAGACGTCGAAAATAAACTTACAAAATTTGAAACTATACTCTACACGTACAATCATAAAACAAAGCACAAAACGACTAACAGGACACCAGCGGACATATTCATATACGCAGGTACACCAGAGTATGACACTAAAGCTAATAAAGAAAAACTAACAAATAACCTCAACAAAAAACGAACAAATTATGAAATTGCCACTAGATACAAACACTCACCATTAGTTAAATCAAAGACGACAACCCCGTTCAAGAAAACAGGAGAACTAAGAAAAATCGACGACAAACATTTGAGGAAACTAACAGAGGCAGGAAAATAACACATTACAAAACCAAATTCAAAAAGAAAAAGAAGACTAATCAAAGCAAATATTACAATTACAGGTCAACAACAGACAGCGATCAAAACATACAAGCACCAGCTTAAACTAATTATTATAATATTACTATCAATAACTGTAAACCATATAAATGCACAGAGTATTGAAATTAATCCTATCAAAGCCCATAACGGGTATCTCATATTTAAAACAGGAACCATAGACATTCCGACAGATTACGAATTCCACTGTTTAACTATAAACGGCTTAAAAATAGCCAAACGCAGCAAAAGAGGTTTAGTTAACATAGTAGGAACAGTATATAAATACTTATTTGGAACATTAGATTAAGAAGACAAAACAGAAATTGAACAAAAAATAAGCAACTTAGCAGAAAACAACGTTCAGGTTAACGAATTAAATTACATAATAGAAGCTATAAACAAAGGAATAGAAATCATGAACGAACTAGATCAAGAGAAACAAAAAGGAAAGAAATTAGATATCCTTATATTTAACTTACAACACTTTACAGAATATATAGAAGACATTGAGATGGGAATGCAGCTCACAAGATTAGGAATTTTTAACCCAAAATTACTAAAACATGACTATTTGTTGCATGTTAGTTCTGAGAAATTGTTGAATACAAAAACTTCCACTTGGTTTAAATCAGATACAAACGAAATACTGATAATATCCCATATTCCTCGAGAAATAATAAAAAGCCCGGTATTCGAAATAATTCCATACCCGGATGAAAATAATAATATTTTGACAGAAATAGCTCATGAAAAATATTTTACCCAAGATAAAAAAGTTTATAGCAAAGAAACAAAAAAATTAATTAATAATGAATGTTTAACAGGAATCTTAAACCAAATAACATCAGAATGTAGTTATACTAAAATTTTGCAAAATTTTCAAATCAACTTCGTAGAACCAAATATAATTTTAACTTGGAATTAACCAAAAACTATATTAAATCATAATAGTATAAATAACGAAATAACAATAGAAGGAAACAATATAATAAAAATCTTTAATTGTTCAAAATTTAACAATGTATTCCAGATAATTACAATAACCATATATGTAATCATATTAATAAGTTTAACACTGTATTTGACATATAAGTTCAAAAGCATACCTAAGAAATTAATTATAAAATATAAAAAACCCAAAGTAGAAGAAACACCTACAATAATAGGAGATATACCAATTGTAAAAGAAGAAAATGTTACACTATATCCAAACTTAAACACCTGAGGACAGGCACTTTTCTAATGGTTGGGGGAGTGACATATCCATAGTCGCACCCACCCTTTAACATAACTTAGCACATAAGCATAAGCACAATTATAAACATTTCTAATATTGTAAACAAAGAGCCTGGTGATAACATCGACATTGGTCAAGATCAAACTGTCCCCCTTTTGGTAGACATAAACAATTCACCCTAAATATCACGCCACTGTCAATGTTCCCATCAGAGTACTATCCCACGCATAATTGCTGACGCAGCTCAAACTTCACTCAATTTTGACTCAAACTCTCTCAAAGCGAAGTTTGCTAAGCGACCGCAACAGTTAGATAAATTAGTTCATATTCGGGAAGCAAATCTGAATGTACTCAACAAAAGTAGCCGTTAAGTGAAAATAATAAATTGAAATATATCTTTTTATAGTAACCTAACGTGTAAGACTTAATTGGCGCAGCCGGTAGGATACGTCGGGAAAAAGTAAAGATCGCTAAAGGATAATTAATTCCCAGATCTAACGCACAATCGCGACCGAAAGTGTTGTCGGAGTGTAATAAACATTTTCTCGAATACGTATCCGCACAAGAACTTTCGGGTCACTAGTAGCTTAATAATATTGACCCTTTGGGCAATAAAGCTACTATAGTTAATAACGACTGGATTTGCATATCGTTTGATCCCTGCAATACGTTATTACTGAGTCTTTTTAAGACACACACACAAAAAAAAAAAACATTTAAACAATAATCCATCACAAACTTTAACCTAAAATAAAAGTGCAAAATCAAAGAACAATAAAGTTCAAACCTACAAACTCAAAACTATTCAAAAAAAAGTGTATTACACCAAGATGACCATGGAATTATCAGAACAACACCTCAACCAGGCCCTTTCACAACTTAGACAGGTGCCAAGCTTTGACGGATCAACGGATCAACTAAACGCCTTCATTAAAAGGATAGATTACATCCTACACCTGTATCTAACCCGAGATGTTAGACAACACAGCATCCTATACGGAGCCATCGAATTGCAAGTCACAGGAGATGCTCAGAGAATATCACAAAGGACAGCAGCCAACACTTGGCAGGAGCTGAGAAACGCATTGATTGAAGAATACAAAGTGCAGACACCACTTGAAGAACTCCTTCGACGCTTATACAACACGAATTACCAAGGAAACGCCCGTAAGTTCATCGAGGAGCTCGAAAATAAATCTTTTGTTATATTAATTAAGTTAGCACTAGAAAATATACCTAGCAATACAACCCTTTATACAAATGCTATGAATAACACAATCAAAGATGTTATTACAAAAAAATTACCAGATAGGCTTTTCATGATGTTAGCCAGACACGTTATTACGTCGACACAAAAACTAAAGCAAGTAGCTCAAAGAGAGGGATTATATGAAAATAGCGTTACTGAAAAACCTAAAAATAATAATGTTCAGGGAAATCCAAATAACAATCGTAGGAACATGGGAAATTATCAGCAAAATGCTAACCCAACCACCATTTCAAGTGGTTATTCCAACACGAATCAGAGTTATCACGCACAAAATAAACAGCACAATAAGTCCGAAGACAATCAGAAAGCTCACCACGAGTTCCAACAGAAATTAAGTCAAGGTAGATACCAAAATCCCTTAAACTACCAAAATCAGTCCCATTCACGCTTGAATGCACCAAACCCTCCGACTAAACGTCAAAGAGATAGTAACAGTGGGCAGATGAAAATGGATACATCCGAAAATTTTCATCAGCAAGCCTCGGAACAAACAGAAGAAATCCATTCATAAAATTGATTATGAATGACGAAGTTCTAAAATGTGTCATCGACACAGGTTCAACCATAAATCTAATGAAAACAAACCGCTTAAATTTTCCAGTTTACAACGAAACATTAAAGGTTCACACCATAAATGGTGTTATTGAATTAAAACAAAGTATACGATTAGGAGCAAGCAAAATTTGTCCGAGCAAACAAAAATTCTATATTCACGACTTCTCAGAGCATTATGATGTTCTGATTGGGAGAGAATACCTTGAGGCATGTCAAGCAAAAATAGACTATGCACAAGGATCCGTAACCTTAGGAGAATTTAACTTTTGTTTTAGATATAACGACGAAGAGGTCGAAGAGGACATGACCGCACAAGAGTGCCTTGATCCACCCTCAACAGAGGACAGACCATTTAACTTCGCTATTAATAATGAATTAATAGAAAACAATGAGTTTAGGCTAGAGCACCTAAACTCAGAGGAAAAGAAAAATACAAAAAGTTTTACATGAATTTCGTGATATCCAGTACCATGAAGGTGACAATTTGACTTTCACTAGTACAATTAAACACAAAATTACTAACAAAACATGAGGACCCAATTTACAAGCGTCCATACAAATATCCTCAAATATACGATGAGGAAGTAAATAAACAAATAAGCGATATGATAAAACAAAATATCATACGTAAATCCAAATCCCCTTACTGCTCACCAGTAATAATCGTTCCAAAGAAAAACGATGCATCTGGAAAGCAAAAGTTCCGGTTAGTCATAGATTACCGCAATCTCAATGAACTAACTATTAATGATAAAAACCCTATCCCGATCATGGATGAAATATTAGACTAACTTGGAAAATGTCAATATTTCACAACTATTGATCTAGCCAAAGGCTTCCACCAAATCCAAATGGATCCTGGTTCAATACCCAAGACCGCATTTTCGACTAAACATGGCCATTACGAGTACACTCGCATGCCATTTGGTCTTAAGAATGCACCTGCAACGTTCCAACGTTGTATGAACAATCTCTTAGAAGATTTAATTTTTAAGATTGTCTGGTCTACTTAGACGACATTATTATTTTTTCCACTTCATTAGAGGAACACATTTTGTCGCTACAAAAGGTATTTAAGAAGCTTAGAGAAGCTAACTAAAAAATTAAGTTGGATAAATGCGAGTTTATGAGAAAAGAAACTGAATTTCTCGGTCACATCATCACAACTGAGGGTATAAAACCAAATCACAACAAGATACAAGCAATTGTCAAATTCCCAATTCCAAAAACCCCAAAAGAAATTAAATCATTTCTAGGATTATGTGGTTTCTATAGGAAATTTATACCAAATTTCGCTAATATAGTAAAACCATTAACACTTAAATTAAAAAAGGGAGCAAAAATCAATATAAAAGACAGAGACTACGAACTAGCGTTTGAAAAGCTAAAAGTACTCATAACATCCGACCCAATTTTAATATACCCTAACTTCGAAAAACCATTTTCATTAACTACAGACGCGAGTAATATGGCAATAGGGGCCTATCCTTTCGCAAGAGCATAAGCCTATATGCTATGCAAGTAGAACTCTAAACGAGCATGAGTTAAATTATTCAACGATTGAAAAAGAATTATTAGCAATCGTTTGGGCCACTAAATACTTTAGGTCCTATCTCTTTGGTCGACAATTTCAAATCCTTAGTGATCACAGACCATTCGTCTGGTTAAATAATATAAAAGAACCTAACATGAAATTACAAAGGTGGAAAATCAAGCTAAATGAGTTTGATTTCCAAATTAAATACGTCCCAGGAAAAGAAAATTGTGTGGCAGATGCTCTGTCCAGAATTCAATTAAACGAAAACTTCTTAGGCGAAGATACAATTAGCACAAGAGCAACAATACATAGTGCTCAAGAAGACAACAGTAACCATTTACAAATCACAGAAAGACCACTTAATTATTATAATCGACAAATAAAATTTGAAAAAGGAACTGAGAACGAAACAAAAGTTACGAATTACTTTCACAAAACCAACATAAAAATTACGTACAAAGACATGACTAACACGCATGCCAAAGAATTAATAAAAGAATACTTATGCACAAAGAAAAGTGTGCTATACTTCCACAACGAAGCAGATTTTTCAAGAAGCCTACTTAGAAATAATAAGTCCGAATAATTCAACAAAGGTAATGAAAACTAGTACAAAATTAATAGACCTTCAAACATACGCAGAATTCAAAGAATTAATATTAAAAAAGCACAAAGAATTATTACATCCAGGAATTGAAAAAACTATCAATTGGTTCAAAGAAACCCACTATTTCCCAGATTATCAAAATTTAATTCAAAATCTAATAAATGAATGTGAGATTTGCAACATCGCAAAAACAGAACACAGGGATACAAAATTAACTTTCGAAATAACTCCGGAAATCGCTAATATCCGAGAAAAATATGTAATGGATTTTTACATAGTAGGAGATAAACAATTTTTATCCTGCATTGATATCTATTCAAAATTTGCATCATTAATAGAAATAAAAAGTAGAGACTGGCTAGAAACCAAACGAGCTATATTACAAGTGTTCAACCAAATGGGTAAACCCATCGAAATAAAAGCAGACAAAGACTCAGCTTTTATGTGCACAGCTTTACAATTATGGCTAAAATCAGAAGCAGTAAATATTAATATAACCACTATTAAAAATTGTATATCCGACGTAGAACGATTTCATAAGACAGTTAACGAAAAACTAAGAATCATTAACAGCGACTCAGACGTCGAAAATAAACTTACAAAATTTGAAACTATACTCTACACGTACAATCATAAAACAAAGCACAAAACGACTAACAGAACACCAGCGGACATATTCATATACGCAGGTACACCAGAGTATGACACTAAAGCTAATAAAGAAAAACTAACAAATAACCTCAACAAAAAACGAACAAATTATGAAATTGCCACTAGACACAAACACTCACCATTAGTTAAATCAAAGACGACAACCCCGTTCAAGAAAACAGGAGAACTAAGAAAAATCGACGACAAACATTTGAGGAAACTAACAGAGGCAGGAAAATAACACATTACAAAACCAAATTCAAAAAGAAAAAGAAGACTAATCAAAGCAAATATTACAATTACAGGTCAACAACAGACAGCGATCAAAACATACAAGCACCAGCTTAAACTAATTATTATAATATTACTATCAATAACTGTAAACCATATAAATGCACAGAGTATTGAAATTAATCCTATCAAAGCCCATAACGGGTATCTCATATTTAAAACAGGAACCATAGACATTCCGACAGATTACGAATTCCACTGTTTAACTATAAACGGCTTAAAAATAGCCAAACGCAGCAAAAGAGGTTTAGTTAACATAGTAGGAACAGTATATAAATACTTATTTGGAACATTAGATTAAGAAGACAAAACAGAAATTGAACAAAAAATAAGCAACTTAGCAGAAAACAACGTTCAGGTTAACGAATTAAATTACATAATAGAAGCTATAAACAAAGGAATAGAAATCATGAACGAACTAGATCAAGAGAAACAAAAAGGAAAGAAATTAGATATCCTTATATTTAACTTACAACACTTTACAGAATATATAGAAGACATTGAGATGGGAATGCAGCTCACAAGATTAGGAATTTTTAACCCAAAATTACTAAAACATGACTATTTGTTGCATGTTAGTTCTGAGAAATTGTTGAATACAAAAACTTCCACTTGGTTTAAATCAGATACAAACGAAATACTGATAATATCCCATATTCCTCGAGAAATAATAAAAAGCCCGGTATTCGAAATAATTCCATACCCGGATGAAAATAATAATATTTTGACAGAAATAGCTCATGAAAAATATTTTACCCAAGATAAAAAAGTTTATAGCAAAGAAACAAAAAAATTAATTAATAATGAATGTTTAACAGGAATCTTAAACCAAATAACATCAGAATGTAGTTATACTAAAATTTTGCAAAATTTTCAAATCAACTTCGTAGAACCAAATATAATTTTAACTTGGAATTAACCAAAAAATATATTAAATCATAATAGTATAAATAACGAAATAACAATAGAAGGAAACAATATAATAAAAATCTTTAATTGTTCAAAATTTAACAATGTATTCCAGATAATTACAATAACCATATATGTAATCATATTAATAAGTTTAACACTGTATTTGACATATAAGTTCAAAAGCATACCTAAGAAATTAATTATAAAATATAAAAAACCCAAAGTAGAAGAAACACCTACAATAATAGGAGATATACCAATTGTAAAAGAAGAAAATGTTACACTATATCCAAACTTAAACACCTGAGGACAGGCACTTTTCTAATGGTTGGGGGAGTGACATATCCATAGTCGCACCCACCCTTTAACATAACTTAGCACATAAGCATAAGCACAATTATAAACATTTCTAATATTGTAAACAAAGAGCCTGGTGATAACATCGACATTGGTCAAGATCAAACTGTCCCCCTTTTGGTAGACATAAACAATTCACCCTAAATATCACGCCACTGTCAATGTTCCCATCAGAGTACTATCCCACGCATAATTGCTGACGCAGCTCAAACTTCACTCAATTTTGACTCAAACTCTCTCAAAGCGAAGTTTGCTAAGCGACCGCAACAGTTAGATAAATTAGTTCATATTCGGGAAGCAAATCTGAATGTACTCAACAAAAGTAGCCGTTAAGTGAAAATAATAAATTGAAATATATCTTTTTATAGTAACCTAACGTGTAAGACTTAATTGGCGCAGCCGGTAGGATACGTCGGGAAAAAGTAAAGATCGCTAAAGGATAATTAATTCCCAGATCTAACGCACAATCGCGACCGAAAGTGTTGTCGGAGTGTAATAAACATTTTCTCGAATACGTATCCGCACAAGAACTTTCGGGTCACTAGTAGCTTAATAATATTGACCCTTTGGGCAATAAAGCTACTATAGTTAATAACGACTGGATTTGCATATCGTTTGATCCCTGCAATACGTTATTACTGAGTCTTTTTAAGACACACACACAAAAAAAAAAACATTTAAACAATAATCCATCACAAACTTTAACCTAAAATAAAAGTGCAAAATCAAAGAACAATAAAGTTCAAACCTACAAACTCAAAACTATTCAAAAAAAAGTGTATTACACCAAGATGACCATGGAATTATCAGAACAACACCTCAACCAGGCCCTTTCACAACTTAGACAGGTGCCAAGCTTTGACGGATCAACGGATCAACTAAACGCCTTCATTAAAAGGATAGATTACATCCTACACCTGTATCTAACCCGAGATGTTAGACAACACAGCATCCTATACGGAGCCATCGAATTGCAAGTCACAGGAGATGCTCAGAGAATATCACAAAGGACAGCAGCCAACACTTGGCAGGAGCTGAGAAACGCATTGATTGAAGAATACAAAGTGCAGACACCACTTGAAGAACTCCTTCGACGCTTATACAACACGAATTACCAAGGAAACGCCCGTAAGTTCATCGAGGAGCTCGAAAATAAATCTTTTGTTATATTAATTAAGTTAGCACTAGAAAATATACCTAGCAATACAACCCTTTATACAAATGCTATGAATAACACAATCAAAGATGTTATTACAAAAAAATTACCAGATAGGCTTTTCATGATGTTAGCCAGACACGTTATTACGTCGACACAAAAACTAAAGCAAGTAGCTCAAAGAGAGGGATTATATGAAAATAGCGTTACTGAAAAACCTAAAAATAATAATGTTCAGGGAAATCCAAATAACAATCGTAGGAACATGGGAAATTATCAGCAAAATGCTAACCCAACCACCATTTCAAGTGGTTGTTCCAACACGAATCAGAGTTATCACGCACAAAATAAACAGCACAATAAGTCCGAAGACAATCAGAAAGCTCACCACGAGTTCCAACAGAAATTAAGTCAAGGTAGATACCAAAATCCCTTAAACTACCAAAATCAGTCCCATTCACGCTTGAATGCACCAAACCCTCCGACTAAACGTCAAAGAGATAGTAACAGTGGGCAGATGAAAATGGATACATCCGAAAATTTTCATCAGCAAGCCTCGGAACAAACAGAAGAAATCCATTCATAAAATTGATTATGAATGACGAAGTTCTAAAATGTGTCATCGACACAAGTTCAACCATAAATCTAATAAAAACAAACCGCTTAAATTTTCCAGTTTACAACGAAACATTAAAGGTTCACACCATAAATGGTGTTATTGACTTAAAACAAAGTATACGCTTAGGAGCAAGCAAAATTTGTCCGAGCAAACAAAAATTCTATATTCACGACTTCTCAGAGCATTATGATGTTCTGATTGGGAGAGAATACCTTGAGGCATGTCAAGCAAAAATAGACTATGCACAAGGATCCGTAACCTTAGGAGAATTTAACTTTTGTTTTAGATATAATGACGAAGAGGTCGAAGAGGACATGACCGCACATGTGCACAGGTGCCTTCATCCACCCTCAACAGAGGACAGACCATTTAACTTCGCTATTAATAATGAATTAATAGAAAACAATGAGTTTAGGCTAGAGCACCTAAACTCAGAAGAAAAAATAAAAAAAGTTTTACACGAATTTCGTGATATCCAGTACCATGAAGGTGACAATTTGACTTTCACTAGTACAATTAAACACAAAACTCTAACAAAACATGAGGACCCAATTTACAAGCGTCCATACAAATATCCTCAAATATACGATGAGGAAGTAAATAAACAAATAAGCGATATGATAAAACAAAATATCATACGTAAATCCAAATCCCCTTACTGCTCACCAGTAATAATCGTTCCAAAGAAAAACGATGCATCTGGAAAGCAAAAGTTCCGGTTAGTCATAGATTACCGCAATCTCAATGAACTAACTATTAATGATAAATACCCTATCCCGATCATGGATGAAATATTAGACAAACTTGGAAAATGTCAATATTTCACAACCATTGATCTAGCCAAAGGCTTCCACCAAATCCAAATGGATCCTGGTTCAATACCCAAGACCGCATTTTCGACTAAACATGGCCATTACGACTACACTCGCATGCCATTTGGTCTTAAGAATGCACCTGCAACGTTCCAACGTTGTATAAACAATCTCTTAGAAGATTTAATTTTTAAGGATTGTCTGGTCTACTTAGACGACATTATTATTTTTTCCACTTCATTAGAGGAACACATTTTGTCGCTACAAAAGGTATTTAAGAAGCTTAGAGAAGCTAACTAAAAAATTAAGTTGGATAAATGCGAGTTTATGAGAAAAGAAACTGAATTTCTCGGTCACATCATCACAACTGAGGGTATAAAACCAAATCACAACAAGATACAAGCAATTGTCAAATTCCCAATTCCAAAAACCCCAAAAGAAATTAAATCATTTCTAGGATTATGTGGTTTCTATAGGAAATTTATACCAAATTTCGCTAATATAGTAAAACCATTAACACTTAAATTAAAAAAGGGAGCAAAAATCAATATAAAAGACAGAGACTACGAACTAGCGTTTGAAAAGCTAAAAGTACTCATAACATCCGACCCAATTTTAATATACCCTAACTTCGAAAAACCATTTTCATTAACTACAGACGCGAGTAATATGGTAATAGGGGCCGTCCTTTCGCAAGAGCATAAGCCTATATGCTATGCAAGTAGAACTCTCAACGAGCATGAGTTAAATTATTCAACGATTGAAAAAGAATTATTAGCAATCGTTTGGGCCACTAAATACTTTAGGTCCTATCTCTTTGGTCGACAATTTCAAATCCTTAGTGATCACAGACCACTCGTCTGGTTAAATAATATGAAAGAACCTAACATGAAATTACAAAGGTGGAAAATCAAGCTAAATGAGTTTGATTTCCAAATTAAATACGTCCCAGGAAAAGAAAATTGTGTGGCAGATGCTCTGTCCAGAATTCAATTAAACAAAAACTTCTTAGGCGAAGATACAATTAGCACAAGAGCAACAATACATAGTGCTCAAGAAGACAACAGTAACCATTTACAAATTACAGAAAGACCACTTAATTATTATAATCGACAAATAGAATTTGAAAAAGGAACTGAAAACGAAACAAAAGTTACGAATTACTTTCACAAAACCAACATAAAAATTACGTACAAAGACATGACTAACACGCATGCCAAAGAATTAATAAAAGAATACTTATGCACAAAGAAAAGTGTGCTATACTTCCACAACGAAGCAGATTTTCCAATTTTTCAAGAAGCCTACTTAGAAATAATAAGTCCGAATAATTCAACAAAGCCAATGAAAACTAGTACAAAATTAATAGACCTTCAAACATACGCAGAATTCAAAGAATTAATATTAAAAAAGCACAAAGAATGGATGTAAATCCAGGAATTGAAAAAACTATCAATTGGTTCAAAGAAACCCACTATTTCCCAGATTATCAAAATTTAATTCAAAATCTAATAAATGAATGTGAGATTTGCAACATCGCAAAAACAGAACACAGAGATACAAAATTAACTTTCGAAATAACTCCGGAAATCGCTAATATCCGAGAAAAATATGTAATGCATTTTTACATAGTAGGAGATAAACAATTTTTATCTTGCATTGATATCTATTCAAAATTTGCATCATTAATAGAAATAAAAAGTAGAGACTGGCTAGAAACCAAACGAGCTATATTACAAGTGTTCAACCAAATGGGTAAACCCATCGAAATAAAAGCAGACAAAGACTCAGCTTTTATGTGCACAGCTTTACAATTATGGCTAAAATCACAAGCAGTAAATATTAATATAACCACTAGTAAAAATGGTATATCCGACGTAGAACGATTTCATAAGACAGTTAACGAAAAACTAAGAATCATTAACAGCGACTCAGACGTCGAAAATAAACTTACAAAATTTGAAACTATACTCTACACGTACAATCATAAAACAAAGCACAAAACGACTAACAGAACACCAGCGGACATATTCATATACGCAGGTACACCAGAGTATGACACTCAAGCTAATAAAGAAAAACTAATAAATAACCTCAACAAAAAACGAACAAATTATGAAATTGACACTAGATACAAACACTCACCATTAGTTAAATCAAAGACGACAACCCCGTTCAAGAAAACAGGAGAACTAAGAAAAATCGACGACAAACATTTTGAGGAAACTAACAGAGGCAGGAAAATAACACATTACAAAACCAAATTCAAAAAGAAAAAGAAGACTAATCAAAGCAAATATAACAATTACAGGTCAACAACAGACAGCGATCAAAACATACAAGCACCAGCTTAAACTAATTATTATAATATTACTATCAATAACTGTAAACCATATAAATGCACAGAGTATTGAAATTAATCCTATCAAAGCCCATAACGGGTATCTTATATTTAAAACAGGAACCATAGACATTCCGACAGATTACGAATTCCACTGTTTAACGGTTAATATAACAAAAACCGAAGAAACTTTTAATAATTTAATTGAACAAAGTAAAGAATTCAATAACCTTATACAAATCGAATACCTAGTAGAAAAATTAAACAGAGAAATAAACGGCTTAAAAATAGCCAAACGCAGCAAAAGAGGTTTAGTTAACATAGTAGGAACAGTATATAAATACTTATTTGGAACATTAGATTAAGAAGACAAAACAGAAATTGAACAAAAAACTTAGCAGAAAACAGCGTTCAGGTTAACGAATTAAATTACATAATAGAAGCTATAAGCAAAGGAATAGAAATCATGAACGAACTAGATCAAGAGAAACAAAAAGGAAAGAAATTAGATATCCTTATATTTAACTAACAACACTTTACAGAATATATAGAAGACATTGAGATGGGAATGCAGCTCACAAGATTAGGAATTTTTAACCCAAAATTACTAAAACATGACTATTTGTTGCATGTTAATTCTGAGAAATTGTTGAATACAAAAACTTCCACTTGGTTTAAATTAGATACAAACGAAATACTGATAATATCCCATATTCCTCGAGAAATAATAAAAAGCCCGGTATTCGAAATAATCCCATACCCGGATGAAAATAATAATATTTTGACAGAAATAGCTCATGAAAAATATTTTACCCAAGATAAAAAAGTTTATAGCAAAGAAACAAAAAAATTAATTAATAATGAATGTTTAACAGGAATTTTAAACCAAATAACATCAGAATGTAGTTATACTAAAATTTTGCAAAATTTTCAAATCAACTTCGTAGAACCAAATATAATTTTAACTTGGAATCTACCAAAAACTATATTAAATCATAATTGTATAAATAACGAAATAACAATAGAAGGAAACAATATAATAAAAACCTTTAATTGTTCACTGCAAATTAATGAAATTTCAATTTCAAACAATATGTTAGATTATACTCAAAGCATTTACGTAAGCAATGATGTTATAAAATTAGAACCACTTTCGTTTGTACAAACGAAACAAATTATAAATGAACATACAAAATTTAAAAATGTATTCCAGATAATTACAATAACCATATTTGTAATCATATTAATAAGTTTAACACTGTATTTGACATATAAGTTCAAAAGCATACCTAAGAAATTAATTATAAAATATAACAAACCCAAAGTAGAAGAAACACCTACAATAATAGGAGATACACCAATTGTAAAAGAAGAAAATGTTACACTATATCCAAACTTAAACACCTGAGGACAGGCACTTTTCTAATGGTTGGGGGAGTGACATATCCATAGTCGCACCCACCCTTTAACATAACTTAGCACATAAGCATAAGCACAATTATAAACATTTCTAATATTGTAAACAAAGAGCCCGGTGATAACATCGACATTGGTCAAGATCAAACTGTCCCCCTGTTGGTAGACATAAACAATTCACCCTAAATATCACGCCACTGTCAATGTTCCCATCAGAGTACTATCCCACGCATAATTGCTGACGTAGCTCAAACTTCACTCAATTTTGACTCAAACTCTCTCAAAGCGTTGTTTGCTAAGCGACCGCAACAGTTAGATAAATTAGTTCATTTTCGGGAAGCAAATCTGAATGTACTCAACAAAAGTAGCCGTTAATTGAAAATAATAAATTGAAATATATTTTTTTATAGTAACCTAACGTGTAAAACTTAATTGGCGCAGCCGGTAGGATACGTCGGGAAAAAGTAAAGATCGCTAAAGGATAATTAATTCCCAGATCTAACGCACAATCGCGACCGAAAGTGTTGTCGGAGTGTAATAAACATTTTCTCGAATACGTATCCGCACAAGAACTTTCGGGTCACTAGTAGCTTAATAATATTGACCCTTTGGGCAATAAAGCTACTACAGTTAATAACGACACACACAAAAAAAAAAACATTTAAACAATAATCCATCACAAACTTTAACCTAAAATAAAAGTGCAAAATCAAAGAACAATAAAGTTCAAACCTACAAACTCAAAACTATTCAAAAAAAAGTGTATTACACCAAGATGACCATGGAATTATCAGAACAACACCTCAACCAGGCCCTTTCACAACTTAGACAGGTGCCAAGCTTTGACGGATCAACGGATCAACTAAACGCCTTCATTAAAAGGATAGATTACATCCTACACCTGTATCCAACCCGAGATGTTAGACAACACAGCATCCTATACGGAGCCATCGAATTGCAAGTCACAGGAGATGCTCAGAGAATATCACAAAGGACAGCAGCCAACACTTGGCAGGAGCTGAGAAACGCATTGATTGAAGAATACAAAGTGCAGACACCATTTGAAGAACTCCTTCGACGCTTATACAACACGAACTACCAAGGAAACGTCCGTAAGTTCATCGAGGAGCTCGAAAATAAATCTTTTGTTATATTAAATAAGTTAGCACTAGAAAATATACCTAGCAATACAACCCTTTATACAAATGCTATGAATAACACAATCAAAGATGTTATTACAAAAAAATTACCAGATAGGCTTTTCATGATGTTAGCCAGACACGACATTACGTCGACACAAAAACTAAAGCAAGTAGCTCAAAGAGAGGGATTATATGAAAATAGCGTTACTGAAAAACCTAAAAATAATAATGTTCAGGGAAATCCAAATAACAATCGTAGGAATATGGGAAATTATCAGCAAAATGCTAACCCAACCACCATTTCAAGTGGTTATTCCAACACGAATCAGAGTTATCACGCACAAAATAAACAGCACAATAAGTCCGAAGACAATCAGAAAGCTCACCACGAGTTCCAACAGAAATTAAGTCAAGGTAGATACCAAAATCCCTTAAACTACCAAAATCAGTCCCATTCACGCTTGAATGCACCAAACCCTCCGACTAAACGTCAAAGAGATAGTAACAGTGGGCAGATGAAAATGGATACATCCGAAAATTTTCATCAGCAAGCCTCGGAACAAACAGAAGAAATCCATTCATAAAATTGATTATGAATGACGAAGTTCTAAAATGTGTCATCGACACAGGTTCAACCATAAATCTAATGAAAACAAACCGCTTAAATTTTCCAGTTTACAACGAAACATAAAAGGTTCACACCATAAATGGTGTTATTGACTTAAAACAAAGTATACGCTTAGGAGCAAGCAAAATTTGTCCGAGCAAACAAAAATTCTATATTCACGACTTCTCAGAGCATTATGATGTTCTGATTGGGAGAGAATACCTTGAGGCATGTCAAGCAAAAATAGACTATGCACAAGGATCCGTAACCTTAGGAGAATTTAACTTTTGTTTTAGATATAATGACGAAGAGGTCGAAGAGGACATGACCGCACAAGAGTGCCTTGATCCACCCTCAACAGAGGACAGACCATTTAACTTCGCTATTAATAATGAATTAATAGAAAACAATGAGTTTAGGCTAGAGCACCTAAACTCAGAAGAAAAAGAAAAAATAAAAAAGTTTTACACGAATTTCGTGATATCCAGTACCATGAAGGTGACAATTTGACTTTCACTAGTACAATTAAACACAAAATTCTAACAGAACATGAGGACACAATTTGCAAGCGTCTATATAAATATCCTCAAATATACGTTGAGGAAGTAAATAAACAAATAAGCGATATGATAAAACAAAATATCATACGTAAATCCAAATCCCCTTACTGCTCACCAGTAATAATCGTTCCAAAGAAAAACGATGCATCTGGAAAGCAAAAGTTCCGGTTAGTCATAGATTACCGCAATCTCAATGAACTAACTATTAATGATAAATACCCTATCCCGATCATGGATGAAATATTAGACAAACTTGGAAAATGTCAATATTTCACAACCATTGATCTAGCCAAAGGCTTCCACCAAATCCAAATGGATCCTGGTTCAATACCCAAGACCGCATTTTCGACTAAACATGGCCATTACGAGTACACTCGCATGCCATTTGGTCTTAAGAATGCACCTGCAACGTTCCAACGCTGTATGAACAATCTCTTAGAAGATTTAATTTTTAAAGATTGTCTGGTCTACTTAGACGACATTATTATTTTTTCCACTTCATTGGAGGAACACATTTTGTCGCTACAAAAGGTATTTAAGAAGCTTAGAGAAGCTAACTTAAAACTACAGTTGGATAAATTCAGTTTCTTTTCTCATAAACTCACTATGAGAAAATAAACTGAATTTCTCGGTCACATCATCACAACTGAGGGTATAAAACCAAATCCTAAAAAGATACAAGCAATTGTCAAATACCCAATTCC
Organism: Drosophila virilis; assembly: GCF_030788295.1. NCBI lineage: Eukaryota > Metazoa > Arthropoda > Insecta > Diptera > Drosophilidae > Drosophila > Drosophila virilis. The sequence goes on along the minus strand of NW_027212921.1, from coordinate 36,997 downwards.
AAAAACCCCAAAAGAAATTAAATCATTTCTAGGATTATGTGGTTTCTCTAGGAAATTTATACCAAATTTCCTTAATATAGTAAAACCATTAACACTTAAATTAAAAAAGGGAGCAAAAATCAATATAAATGACAGAGACTACGAACTAGCGTTTGAAAAGCTAAAAGTAGTCATAACATCCGACCCAATTTTAATATACCCTAACTTCGAAAAACCATTTTCATTAACTACAGACGCGAGTAATATGGCAATAGGGGCCGTCCTTTCGCAAGAGCATAAGCCTTTTTTTTATTAGCAATCGTTTGGGCCTCTAAATACTTTAGGTCCCATCTCTTTGGTCGACAATTCTAATTCCTTAGTGATCACAGACCACTCATCTGGTTTGAAATAACAACGATGGAAAATCAAGCTAAGTGAGTTTGATTTCCAAATTAAATACCTCCCAGGAAAAGAAAATTAGATGCTCTGTCCAGAATTCAATTAAACGAAAACTTCTTAGGCGAAGATACAATTAGCACAAGAGCAACCATACATAGTGCTCAAGAAGACAACAGTAACCATTTACAAATCACAGAAAGACCACTTAATTATTATAATCGACAAATATAATTTAAAAAAGGAACCGAGAATGAAACAAAAGTTACAAATTACTTTCATAAAACCAACATAAGAATTACACACAAACACATGACTAACGCGCATGCCAAAGAATTTATAAAAGAAAACTTATGCATATATTCAATGCACAGAAAAGTGTGCTATACTCCACAACGAAGCAGATTTTCCAATTTTCCAAGAAGCCTACTTAGAAATAAAAAGTCCAATTAATTCAACAAAGTCAATGAAAACTAGAACAAAATTAATAGATCTTAAAACATTTGCAGAATTCAAGGAACTAATATTAAAACAAGTAAGAGGTTCTAGACGGGAGCTCCCGACTAGGGGATACCCTGAACTCCCTTCTTCCAACATCGATTGCTTGGAAACGGAGTAAGTTATCGATTATCGGAAGTAAACTCAATGTGCACAGGCACTAGAAGCACCAAAATTTAAAATTTCAAGTGTCTAGCTCTAGGTTCTGAGATCCTTGCGTTCATACACACGGACGGACGGACGGACGGACGGACGGACAGACAGACGGACATGGCTAGATCGACTCGGCTATTGATGCTGATCATTATACTTTACGAATGAGATTTGAGAAACAGTAAATTTTAATATAATAACTTGACGAGAAAGAAAGTCTATCTTCGGCACGTCGCCTTGCAGACCCTACCTTTTTATAACGTTCATAGTGCCTTCCGCGTATCTAAGAAACACAACGAAATTATTTATTGCCCAGTTTCGTCAAGAAATCTTGTTAACCAAAGAGGGTTTTTTAATCAAAAACATAGTTTTCGACTGATCGTTTTTGTCACATGTATGATATAGAAGTCCGATGTAAAAAAAATTTCGCAAACATGAAGGAAGCATAGTGAAATCATTAATTGCCGTGTTCTAGAATAATATAATGAATGACAAAAAAGTTTTCCATATCACAACTTAATTTTCGATCGATCGTTTGTATGGCAGCCATATACTATAGTCGTCCAATGTTGATAGGATTTTGCATATATATGAGCAGCAAAGTTAAGCTAATAAATTCCGAACTTGGTTAAAATATCGTTAAAAAAATGTTCTATGCAGAAAATTAACTTTCGACCGATCGCTCCGAGGGACAACAGGTTGACCTCTAACACAAAATACGCATTTGAGCTATATCGAGGCTGCAAAGGACAACTAACGTGCGTGCACTCATGAGATGCAAATGATGCAAATGAAAATGAGGAGCTCGAAAATGTTTTACGCAAGTTTTGGGAACTAGAGCAATTTCACAATGAGTCTCCAGGTCTCTCACCGGAGGACAGGTGGTGATGTACAGGAGCTTCAATATTTCAAGGGAGGTTGCCCATTATCAGTGCATATTATGGAATTCCGATAAAAACTAACCATTTGACACTGGAGGTGGTGAAACATCAGATGTTTGTGGATGACATAATTTACTAGAGTGGATAATGTTGCAGAGGTGGAAACTATCCAGAGTCAAGTCATTAGTATCTTACGCGGTGGCACATTTGAGCGGATATTATGAGAGCGCATGAAAAGACCGATTAACGAAAGTGCACCTGAGCTTAGATCAGTCGAATTGAAGTAATGTTTTTATCTCTCAATGGATCTCACGCTATCACGGTTGAGTTGAGTTGAATTTAGTGGCTCTCTCATGCGCTCGAGCCTACTGTCCTGTTACTTTAAAATATCTTAATTTTATGCATTTTGTAATTCTATTTGAGCTTGAATTTGCACGCTTAGTAACAGCTGAATTCGCGGACGCATACTCTGTGTAGGTCAAATTAATAATTATAGTATTTAAGTTAAGTTCTAATATCAACATTACCAACAATAGTGAAAAACCCTCAAAGCCGCCTCGATTGGTTTGGGGCTCCGTACCTGGCGCAGCCGATATCCGACATCCACTAATTCGAAATTAAAACAATTAGCACAAATCGAGGGATACTATGTGGAAAATTATTATAATAAATACTAATCCGAACGTTAATCAAGCTAACATTTTTTTACAACACTATACGAGCAACCAAACCTATTATAACCTCAGCTTAAACCAATTAGCTCAAGAGTGCAAGCAGAATTAATAGAAAGCACGAATAAATAACCCCATGAATCAAAATATTAGTCAGGTAGATATATACCAAATCATTACAAGAATAGTATCGTTGCCCGATTTAGAATATTGAAATAAAAGAAACATTTTGGAGCTTCGGGACAAGCCCTTTAATAACAGACGCTACACGTGTCTCATTGACAGTGGGCCATCAAGAAATATGACGAGAAAGAAATCTTTTTATAATGCTTACAGTGCTTTGCCCGTATCTAAGAAGCACAGGGAAAATAGTTAATGCCGAGCTTGGGCAAGATATCTTGATAAACAAACGAGAAAGACGGGCTATCTTCGGCACGCCAAAGATCTAATACCCTTGCAGACCCAACCTTTTCATAATGCTCATAGTGCCTTCCCCCTATCTAAGAAGTACCGGGAAAATAGTATATGCCGAGTTTGGTCAAGATATCTTGATAATCAAAATGTTTTTTCATACAACTTAATTTCCGACCGACCATTCCTATGGCAGCTATATGATATAGTGGTCCGATCTTAATTGGAGATTTTATATATATGAGGAGTAAAGTAAAACTAATAACAGCCGAGTTTGGTCAAGATATCTTGAAAAACAAAATATTTTTTCATACAAAAACTTAATTTTCGACCGATCGTTCATATGGCAGCTATATGATACAGTTGTCCGATCTTATTAGGATATTGCATATATATGAAGAATAAAGTAAAACTAATAAATGCCGAGTTTGGTCAAGATATCTTGATAAAGAAAATGTTTTTTCATACAAAAACTTAATTTTCGACCGATCGTTCCTATGGCAGCTATATGATATAGTCGTCCGATCTTCATAGGATTTTGCATACATAATGTACAACTAATAAATGCCGAGTTTGGTCAAGACATCTTGAAAAAAAATGTTTTTTCATACAAAAACTTAATTTTCGACCGATCGTTCCTATGGCAGCTATATGATAGAGTGGTCCGATCTTAATAGGATTTTGCATATATATGAGGAGCATAGTAAAACTAATAAACGTCGAGTTTGGTCAAGATATCGTGAAAACCAAAATATTTTTTTATATAAAAACTTAATTTTCGACCGATCATTCCCATGGCAGCTATATGATATAGTGGTCCGATCTTAATAGGATTTTGCATATATATGAGGAGTAAAGTAAAACTAATAATTGCCGAGTTTGGTCAAGCTATCTTGAAAAACAATATGTTTTTCATACAAAAACTTAATTTTCGACCGATCGTTCCTATGGCAGCTATATGATATAGTGATCCGATCTTAATAGGATTTTGCATATATATGAAGAGTAAAGTAAAACTAGTAAATGCCAGGTTTGGTCAAGATATTTTGAAAAACAAAATGTTTTTTCATCCAAAAACTTAATTTTCGACCGATCATTCCTATGGCAGCTATATGATATAGCGGTCCGATATTAAAAGGATTTTGCACATATATGAAGAGTAAAGTAAAACTAATAAATGCCGAGTTTGGTCAAGATATCTTGAATAACAAAATGTTTTTTCATACAAAGACTGAATTTTCGACCGATCGATACTATGGCAGCTATATGTAATAGTGGTCCGATCTTAATGGGACTTTGCATATATATGAGGAGTAAAGTAAAACTAATTATTGCCGAGTTTGGTCAAGATATCTTGAAAAAAAAAAGTTTTTCATACAAAAACTTAATTTTCGACCGATCGTTCCTATGGCAGCTATATGATATAGTGGTCCAATCTTAATAGGATTTCGCATATATATGAAGAGTAAAGAAAAACTAATTTATGCCGAGTTTGGTCAAGATATCTTGATAAACAAAATGTTTTTTCATACAATAACTTAATTTTCTACCGATCGTTCCTATGGCAGCTATATGATATAGTGGTCCGATCGTAATAGGATTTTGCATATATATGAGGAGTAAAGTAAAACTAATAAATTCCGAGTTTGGTCAAGATATCTTGATAAACAAAATGGTTTTTCATACAAAAACTTAATTTTCGAGCGATCGTTCCTATGGCAGCTATATGATATATTGGTCCGATCCAGCTGGATCCAGCTCACATATGTGCTGCGTGCAACAGAAAGAGGGAGTTCTGCAAAGTTTCAATAAGATAGCTTTAAAACTGAGGGACTAGTTCGCATAGAAACAGACAGACGGACAGACGGACATGGCTATATCGACTCGGCTGTTGATGCTGATTAAGAATATATATACTTTTTGGGGTCGGAGATGTCTCCTTCTATGCGTTACACATTTCACGACAAAATTATAATACCCTCTGCAAGGGCATAAAAAGGTCAAAACCCTAGTTTTTGACCGATGGTTCCTATGGCAGATATATTATATAGTAGTCCGATGTTAATAAGATTTTGCAAAAATGAAGGGAGCATAGTGAAATCTTTAAATACCGTGTTTAATCAGAATATCTTGAATGACAAAAATTTTTTCCATACAACAACTTAGTTATCGACTGATGGTCCCTATGGGAGCTATTTGATATAGTGTAACGATCGTAATAGGATTTTGCATTTATATGCAGAGCATAGTAAAACTAATAAATGTCAGGGTTTGGTCAAGATATCTTGAAAAACAAAATGTTTTTCATACAACTTAATTTTCCACCGATAGTTCCTATGGCAGTTATATAATACAGTGGTCCGATCTTAATAGGATTTTGCATGTATATGAGGAGTAAAGATGAATACCGAGTTTGGTCAAGATATCTAGAAAAACAAAGTGTTTATTCTTACAACTTAATTTTCGACTCGGATGTTGATGCTGATCAAATATTTTTAGCCCATTGCTTTGTGTTCACGAGAGTTAAATGGCACATTATCCATCCTGATTACAGTTGGATATCCCAGTTTGTTAAAATTACTCTTCAACTTGTTAATAATATGACCTGCCATTTTATTGTTTACATGTTCCACAATAAAAAATCCTGAGTATGCATCAATAACTGAGAAGAAGCGCTGTCCTGCACATTCAAACATGTCAGCAGACACTATCTGAAACGGATATTTAGGTGGCTCTTTTGAGCTAGCTTTTCTTTTTGATTGTTTCGTGTGAATTTTTCACAAATTTCACAAGATTTAACGATCTCCTTTATCTGACCGCTCATGTTAGGCCAATAAATAAAGCACTGTTGCACGTGCATGTGATCACTTACATAATTTTTTTCTGTAATTCTGATGGAATGACGAGTCGATGATCACAAAAAAGTTAGCCATTCTCAAAGTGCAGTTCGTTTTTAACCGTATGAAAAACTTGGCTCTGATTGTCCAGTAGGTGATAATTTGGCCAACCGTTCTATACATATCGACAAATTTTCAAAAAAATTTTATCACGTTCAATGGTGGAACGGTATAAATCATAATTTTGTTTCGATAAACACGCCGTTTTAGTGACCTTATTAATTATCCCCGTTAAATCCGTTCGTGACACTCCGATAATTTAGCCTATGAAAGGCAGTCAGCCACAATCATTTATTTTCCCGGTTTGTACACAACAGTCATCTCTAGACTACTGACTTCTGTTTCCTGCGGTTTGTGATCGCTTTCAACGGTAAATTCATATCCATAAAAAAAATAGGGAAATCGTGGACATGCGAAAGTAATAGCCAACAACTCATTTTCGATCTGAGCCCACTTTTGTTCACTCTTACTCAATGTTCGAGACGCATATGCTACTGGGTGTGTGTTTTAAGCAATTACACATCCCAGCCCATCCTTTGATGCATGCGTTTGCACAATGACGAGCAACTTTGGATCATAAATAGCCAATACCAATACTAAGCAAGCTTTTAAACTCACACTCATGATTTTCCGACCGTTTGGAATAAATTTGGAATAAATTTTGCCAAGTATTTTAGAATACTCAAAAATCTTAAAACGTCCGCTTTACTTTTAGATTTTTTTCATTTTTAAAATCTCGTCACAACATAATAGATCCGCCTTAATTTCCCATTCCGATAAAACATTTCCCATAAATTTAACCTCGCGCTGACGATATTGGATTTTATCCGGATTAAATTTAATGTTATTTCTTCGCGCTCTTTCAATTACTTTCTCAATAATAAGATCGTGTCCTTTTTCCTTCTCCGGGCAAATACCAATATCATCGAAATAAATGATGACCCCAGCAATGTCTCCAAGCATTCTTATCACTTCACGTTGAAACAACTCAGGTACGAAATTAAGTCCAAACGGCACGCGATTAAATTTAAGCCTACCAAACGGAGCCATGAACGTTTTTAAGTCGGAGCCTGTTTCGTCCAATTCCATTTGCCAATATCCGCTTTTTACATCGAGAAATTATTTGGTAGACCCGATGTTAAATCATCAATCGTCGGGATCAGAAAATATTTCCGTTTGATACATATATTGAGTTGTTTTGGATCTAAACAAATTCGAAGTTCATCTGAGTTCAGTTTTTCGACTATTTGCAAATTATTGACCCAGTCAGTTTGAAACTTGATCAACGCAATTTAATTTAACTGTCCCAATCACATTTACTTTATTCCTGTTATAATCATAGACAGAACTTTTATTATTTTTGTTTTCCAATTTTGTTTTCAAATTTTTAACTTTTTTGGCCGGAATCCAGCCACTTGATTCGCTGATATTCCTTGTGCCATCGCTTTATATGATTACCAACATTGATTGAATTTATTCTATAAATACGATCTCCTTCAATAACCCTTTTCACACTTTCATCATTGATTTGTACAGAATTACCTGAACCCTCACAGAATTACCTGAACCCTCAAAGTTGAATTGAATTAAAAATTATAATTAAAAGACTAATTATTTAAGTTCAATGATATTGTTTAGTTTATTGTCTGTGTAAATTGTCTAGTCTTGGTGATGGTTGACGGTCAACTGCCTACTCGATATATCTAGCGACTTGCATTGATGGGTGTGTTCCTTTTAACTACATGAATAGTTCATCGACTAGCAGCGATACCTAGTGATGAACTATATTTGTTTAGTATCGAACAAACTATATTATTACATAAAGATAGGTTACAAATTTTTATTTCATAATTACTTTACTTCACTTATAAATATTTCAAGTATGGCCATACAGAGAATAAGAACCATAATTAAAATTGAAAAAAAAAAAATAAAACAATCAAATATTATATTATACAAGTAACTATTCTAAGAAAATAGTTTCATATAATAACGTTATTTTTCCAAATGAGGGAGATGTTGTATTTTCACATATCGAATGTTCACTGTTCTCAGTGGTATGCATACATATTATTACAATACATACAATAGAAAAAAGATTCAGGTAAAGGCGAATTGGCTGCATTTTGTTTCCTATGTACCAAATCATTATCATAGTTTTGTAGCTTGAGAGCCCAGCTGGCTATTCGTGATAAAATATCGAACGAAGTTTTCTATACTCTTTTTTATACCCTAAATCCATCAAAAATGGGTAAAAAGGGTTTATTGTAATTTAAAATGTATGTAACAGGCAGAAGGAAGCATCTTCGACCCCATAAAGTATATATATTCTTGATCAGCCGAGTCGATCTAGCCATGTCCGTCTGTCCGTATATATGAACGCTAGGATCTTAGAACCTATAAAAGCTAGAGACTTAAAATTTTAGATGTAGGTGCTCCTAGTACCTGCGCAAATCAAGTTTATTTCTGATAATCGATGTCGACATTCTGTTTTTTTTTTTGAAGCAATTTTGACAAATATTAAGAGATTGAGTCATCAAACTTCATATGTTGCTTGTATAATATAATATATATATCAAGTATATTTCTCTTTATACCTAGCCACCTCCCCGGTAACACCACAAAGCTATAAATCAAGTTAATAACCCAACTTATATTGCCAACTAATTGAAGCCGCAATTTAAATGCATTTTTGAGAATACACATTTATTCTATAGTACAATAACATATAGTGTAGAAAATTTCAAAACGATCGGTTAAGATAAAACCAAAGTTATGGGACAGCAAGCGAATACTTCAAAAATTTCTGTATGCATTCTAACAGCATTCTAATTGTACCTTTTTTTTGTAACGCTATTTGAGTTTGATTTTTTCTCATAAGTACTTAATTATTCGTGTGGCTGTTGAGTAGAGGCATAGCAAGTGGTGCGGTCTGTCACGAGCTCGTCCCCTACCGGGGAAACTTTTTCTTTTTCTGGTGTGGCTGTTGAGTAGAGTCGACAGTAAGTATGCGGTCAGTTGCGAGTTCGAACCCTGCCAAGGCAACTTTTTGTTTTTAATTTATTTGGTGTTGGAATAAGAGTTCCCGACTAGAATCTCTTACTTGTTCTTAAGTTGCACGGCCCAGAGCGCTGAGGTCACAATGTAATTCTTGTTATGTCTATAACCGTTGTTGGCGCAGATCCGCGGATTGAGTTACAAATTAAAAATAAGTTACACCTAGATAATGAGTTATAGTTTGCTTCTTCTCCAAAGCGGTTCACTTAATTATTAGTATTTAGAATGTATTAGAATTAATAACTGATATATCCACTAATACATTTTTAATGGCTTTTCAAAGGTTTGTCTGCTGTCGAAGACTCTAACAGACCGTCCATTGCGACAACGTGACGAACTTAGTAGCAGCAAGTCGGCAGTTTCCGGAGATGCAAATTCTAATCGAAGAAGAGACGGACGCATTACGCAAAATCTCATCAGAAAGTGGATGCGAATTTGCGTTCGTACCGCCAAGAGCTCCGCACTTCAGGGCTCTGTGTGAAGCAGGTGTGAAGACTGCAGCTAACGGGTGAAGAGCTATAGACGACTCTTCGCAGTGGAAGCTGCGCTCAATTCCAGGGTCAGTGCTGGTGGTCGTTCCCAACAGCGGCTGATCGGTAGAGTGACGGCAGTGCACGCAGGAAAGGACGCGTCGTTAGAGTGAGAGAGAGAGGCTAGTGGCGGAAATTTAAAAAGGCCGGCTTAGCATAATGTAGGCTTAGGTCAGTTTTCGAATTCTATCAAAGCGATACGCAACAAGCCGCATAACAGTCTTTTAAAGCCATCACATATTTCGGTTTTTTTAATTATATGAACTAATATACTTTTTGGAGAACGCCAAGGAATCTTGCCTCCAAACTGGAACGGTCGGAACAGTACTGTGCTGAAAATTGAAAGCCCAACTCTATTGGTTTGGTTGCACTATTGGACCAAAGTCTTTCAATTCTTGGCACATAGGTGAAGTAGTTGATCATTATTAAAACTTGCATGCACTTACTTACCGCTGTGGGCATTCATGCGTATAATTTAGTATTAGTGCGAATTAGTTATTCTGAGCGAATGGTAATTAGTGTGAAAAATTAATTGTCACTACAATTTCATTTCGTTTAGCTTTGTCTTTACCCCCTTCTTTCCATCACTCAAAACCACAGTTGCCCGAGACCAAGCGCTTATATATACGTGCAGTACACGCTTAACGTAACGTAGAAAGCAAGCCACCTGCAGCCCGTTGATTTTCGTCCCGTTTGTGCTAAGCGGTGGCTGTCTAACTGTTTTTGTACGCATTTTTCGTTAGCGAGTTTCGGTCAAGAAGACACCCGCTCCCGTACGCTTTATTGCTCAGGCATATTATTAATAATTATTATATCGAATTAGACCTACCACGGAAAGTTTTGACGGTTCAAAAAAGAAACGTAATATGTCTGTCATATGCAAAATGCGTTTAAATTATCAAATAATAAAGGTCAAACTAATCCTAGAGCGTACAGAGTTAGAATGTAGATTAGAAATGCTGCCCTCATGTAAAGATACAGCGTTAAAATGTCAAACTCTGGCTCCGAGCTTAAGAATTTTATTAGTCTGTTCGAAACTTTTCTTCATAACGATTATGTGATCCCAAGCATAGAGAAATAAACTTCTGTATATCTCTTTTGTTCGCCATATCCTTGAATACTGCTATTGCATCTGGTCTCCGCAGTATAACAATAGCCAGGATCGTATTGAATCTGTTTAGAAGCAATTTCTGCTTTTTGCCTTACGATTGGGACCCTAATCTTTGGTGCCAATCCTACTCCAGCACGCTGCTTTTTCTTAACCTTCCCCGTCCTTAGCTTAGCGTAGGACTATTCTCGGTGTTGTCCTTCTACATAAGTTGATTATTATCCATATAGATTCTCCTTTTGTCCTAGGGCGTCTTCACTTCTCTGTTCCGGCTGGACCAACCAGAAATCGCCCTTTATTCCAATCAACAGCAGACTATGCTATACACAATCCTTATAAAAATTATAAAAGCTTGCATCACGTTGTCTCTAGGTAAAGAAGGTTCTCTTTACCCCTAATAAAATCGTTGCTTTCAGGATACCTTCGGGAAGTCGCTGACCATTCCCAGCTTTGAGCAGGGGCATAGCTTGCCGGACAGGCCGAAAAAACGTTCTCCCACCGGGTAGGTGATTTCCCATTACTTTTCTCTTTGTCCTATCTACTTAAAACTCTCTACCTAAATTAGATTGCTTTACTTTATTAATAATCTTCTTGCTTTATTTTTTCCTATTTAATGTATTTTCTTATTTAATATAGCGAATTAAGATTATATTTAATTTTACTTGAGAACATTTTTTTCCTACTTACAACCTTTTGCTTAGATGTAGGCTCTATTAGCGTCACTAACAAAATTAGCTGTGAAAAGGAGCACAGCTGACCGGACTGGCAAATAAAACACCCTAATCGGTTGGTGCTATTTAGAAAATAGCATCAGACATCGGATATTTAACTTGTCCTGTTAAGCCCTCTGATAATCAAGGCAAGAATCCTAATCCAAGAGCGCTGGCTTCAGAAGTTAAGCTGGGATGGATCTGTCCCTCAGAGTTCGGATAAGTCATGACAGCAATTGAAATATACTCTGAATCAATTGCAATGAATAAAGATACCCCGAAACGTGTTTAAAGAGTCAGCTTCACCAATCGAGATACATGGTTTCGCCGACGCTGTAATAAGAATATATGCGCAGCCATACTGCAGAAGGTTATCGTATTTCGTTCTTGACATTCAAATCTAAAGTAGCCCCCTTCAAGACAAAAAACATCCTTTGTTTTTGGCAACACTTTTGTCAAATCGAGTGCCTGAAATCTAAGAATGGACAGAGAAAACTGAATGGTGCCATTTACGCCAACGAAGAAAAACACAGCAGATGTTGTTTCAAGAGTATGAGACATCGACAAATTACTTGCATTGATGTGATTCGATGGACCTTCATTTCTGAAGGAGCCTAGAGAACCCTGACATCTGATGACAGATGAGATGCGAACTCAAAAGTATGCAAAAACGCTCACGGACTAGCAGCTATGGTAGACCGACCGATATCTTGGAAAGTATCAATAGTTTCTCAACGCATGCTAGGCTGCTGGGAGTGTTTGCTTATGTGATCCGCTTTATTCAAAAATGTAAAAATTAAGAAGTACAATTTGAGAGTATCCCTACGGTCCTGGAAAGTGAGTTGAATTTAAAGATGACATAGATAGAATTCGACAAACCACATGCGTGGATCATAGCCTGCAGCATCTCAATCCATTCATAAATGAGTATAATTTATTTTTGTGCTTCTTTTCGTTGTTGTGAGTAGGGGGACAACTTGTAAATGCTGTTATTTCTATTGCTATTTCCGCTACTTATAAAAAAGCTCTCAATTCGCTAGAAGCTTCATTAAACACCAGCATTTGTCGAATTGTCATGCTGGCGCAAGAGCACTCGTGAGTCTTCTTCGTGAGCGATTTTGGCTAATCAACGCTCAAGAGGTCTGTCGCCAGAAAGTGAGATCATGTGTCAGCGTCTGGCAATTTCAACTCATTGCCATTCACAGTGAATCGGTAATAAGGCGAAGAAGTGTCGACTTAAGCATCACTAGAGAAGAAGCAGCAAGCCAATAAAGAAGGAGGACGGACGCTTATTAAGAATCTAAGAGATAAGCAAATCTTTGTGAAGTTAACGCATTAAACTATAATACTATAATTATATAAGCGTATCTCACTCAGTTGACCTGGCCGATTCTTACAATTCAGAAGTAAAAATATATAGAGCTATGTATGTACATCGATATGCCGTGTTCGCCTACACGCATATGCAAACACATGCAGAGAGGAAATGCATAGAAGTCTGGATGAGAAGTTTGCAGTGGGATATGTTCCCAAAGGTCTAAGTGACAAAGATTACTGCAAGCTGGGATAAGTACCCTCGATCTTAGCGTCAAAATATTTCATAAGTCGGAATACGTTTGCTGCAGCGTCGGAGTGTATAAGTACAGATAGAAGCCCTGTATGTACGCATGTGTTGGTGAATTTCACAAGGGAATTTCACCATCAAATTTCACAACTTGAGCTAACATTGCGATTGGCGTTGCGGAGACGCAATTCACAGAAGAGTTGGCATCATTTTGTACGACCACTTCGTAGACAAAAATTGAAAAGAGATAATAACAAATTTGGAAATGTGCAAAGGATAGGAGATGTAAAAGTTGATCAGCTAAAATTCCTTCGAGAGCGAGAATTGTCGACAAGTGGCACACGGGATGAATTAATTTGTCGATTACAGGAGCATGAAGGCTCAGATGAAGTTAAATTGCCACATGCCCCTCGGCAAAGCCATAGAGAAGAAAAATTTTTAATGCTCGCAATCTACACTCGACTCAAAGCTCCAGCCAGAATGTGGTTTGACTCTTCGCCAAGACTTTGCAGACGCACTTCGCGACGAATTTGGTGTTCCACCAGATGAAACAGAAATCCACTACGCCTTGGCAAAATCGATAAGACGTCCAAAAGAGACAATAAAGGAATATTGTTTTCGTATGTCCGCCCTTGGAGCTCGATTTAATCTTAGCGAGGCAGCTGTAATACGATACACACGATCATGTCTTCAGCACAAGGAACTGCAGCAGAGTATCGCAGCATTTCTATTTCTATTTCTATCCTATTTTGCCAATCGAGGTAGACAACATTAAGTCAGAGACAGCACAGCACTAAAGTATAGCAACGTTGAACAAGGGCCTGTGAAATATTCAAAGACAATGAAACCAAGACGACTCTCAAATGTTATAATTGCAACGAGTTTGGTCACTTTGCAAATCAGTGTCCAAAAGAACCGAAATGTCAGCGCTGTACCAATTGCAACAAATTCCACCCGAGTAACGTCAAGTGCAAGTCAGCTGAAGTAAATCTAAATCGTCTTGGTGCCCAAAAGAACCGAAATGTCAGCGCTGTACCAATTGCAACAAATTCCACCCGAGTAACGTCAAGTGCAAGTCAGCTGAAGTAAATGTAAATCGTCTTGGTGCCATAAATAGAGACAAATGGTTCTCTAAACAGATAATCGTCCAAAAACAACCGTACGTCGCTTTTATAGATACTGGTAGCCAAGTGAGTATGGTTCGCAAGTCGGTTGCTCAGTATATTAATGGGAATCGTCAAAAATGCTCAATTCGTATAAGAGGCATTTGCGGTGGTACACGATTTCTGGATGAATCTAAGATTTTGGATATATCGACCGACGGAAGGATCGTTAAGGCCCAAGTTTACATCGTCGATGATGAGATCTTACAGGAAGACATCTTGCTGGGACAGGATGTTATAATCGATGCGCACCTCACGTTTACCTTCACAAATGGAAATACGGCTTTTGAGTGATTACAAGTTTGCTACGCTTCTTTCTAAGCTCGAAACTGATAAAGTCCGAATGCATACATTATTATCAAGTATACTGATGTGTTTTCAAGTGGTCTAGAAGGAATTGGCCGCACAAACACCATACAAGCCAGAATTACCGTTGAGGGAGGACATATTGTTTCTCAAGCACCATACCGCATACCTGAACCGAAGCGAGATATTGTCACCACTATGATTGATGAACTCTTGCCGAGTATGCCAGTCCTATTGTACTAATCAAGGAGCAGAATTAAGGTGATAGACTATGTGTTGACTACCGTCGTCTCAATAAGCTCATTTAGAAGGAAAACTTTCCAGTTCCCAACATCGAAGAGCGTTTACAAGAAGCCAATCGATTTAAATATTTCTCATCGTTGAATTTAAATAGCGGATATTATCAGATTGAAATAGCCCCTGATAGTCGGAAGTATACAGCGTTACAACAGATGGACTTTTTGAATTCAAACGCATGCCATTTGGATTGAAGAACACGCTAGCTGTGTTTAACCGACTTATGGCAGAAATTCAAAAGCGCGTTCGTAAAGATGATATGCTGCAGTATATTGATGATATTCTTATTGGAAGCAACTCATTGGACGAAATGATGAGAAGCTTGCGCGTGTCCTACAGGTTTTGAAAGAATGCGGCTTGACATTGAATATCGACAAATGTGAGTTATATAAGCAGAAAATAACATATTCAGGACATCAGATACATCCAAAAGGTATCAGTCCAGTTGAAATAAAGACCAATGCCATCTATTTGTGTGCTGAGCCAAGCAACGTGAATGAAGTAAGAAAGTTTGTGGGTCTCAGTGGATATTTTCGAAAATTTGTAGCAGGTTATGCTATCTGAGCTTTTACGTATGCTACAACGTAAAAATCAGCAGTTTATATGGAATCAACAACAGAAGGATGCATTCAACGAATTAAAGCAATGCCCCGTATCGAAACCAGTGCTTACAAGTTATCGATTGGATGCTGATCACGAGTTACACATGGATGCAAGCTCTATTGAATTAGCCAGAGTGCTGCTACAGGTGGAAGATGGCCAACTAATACCGATAGCCTACTTTAGTCGAGCAACTTCTAAGAGTGAAAGACACTTTCATATCAACTTGAAGCTTAGCAGTGGTCGAATATTTGGAGCGTTTTAAGTATTAGGATCAAAGTAATTACTGATTGTAATGCATTAAGAACATCAATGGAAAAACGGGAGCTTATACCACGAATTGTACGATGGTGGTTGCGTATTCAATAGTTCGGTATCGAAATAATTCACCGATCAGGCTACAGAATGGAACATGTCGATGCTTTAAGCCGTGCTCCATATGAGGATTCACGTGAGATGGAAACAGCCAGCTTAAAGATATCCAAAACAATCATGGATGAACCGGATTGGTTATTTGCTATACAACTTCAAGATGAAAAGATCTAAAAACTTGTAACCGATATGAAATCCGCAAAATTAACCGAAAATAACGAGTATGTCATTGAACTAGATCGGCTCTATCGCAAATACGACAACGAATTCTTGTGGGTTGGGCCTAAGCAGCTACGGTATCAGATCCTTTATGAATGTCATGATAAATCAGGTCATATGAGCGTTGAGAAAACAATGAGCCGTATTACAAATTTATTTTTGTTTCTACGCATGCGAAATTATGTCAAAGGCTATAAAAAGTCCTGTGTGGGCTGACCATTTTTTAAGCAACGAGGTGGTCGCAAAGAGGGACAGTATCCTTATGACGACATCAACCCACTACTATTTTCAACGGTTCATATCGACCACCTGGGATCATTTCCAAAAAGTTCGAAACGCAACGAGCACATACTTGTTTGTGTCGATGCATTTACCAAAATTACGATTGTAGGCGCCGTTAAAAGCACTGCAACCAAGCACGTCATCGATATCCTCAAAGAAGTAACCAGCTATCTGGGGATGCCACAAAGGATTGTCTCCGATCGAGGTACAGCTTTCACCTAAAGAGTTTTAAAGTTCTGTACAGACAATAATATTAAACACGTCCTTAATGCTGTTCCAACACCCAGAGCCAACGGACATGCAGAACGCACTAACAGAATCATCTTGTCAATGTTGCTGCCTATGTACGAAAATGAGAAGTGAGATGGTTAACAAATCTACTAACTGTTTATTTATTTATTTTTTTATTTTTTAATGGTCGACAAAACGAGTGTCTTCCTCATTATTCAAAAGATTGTACAATAGAATTATATGCTAAAAGCCTAGTTAAAGGAAACAATTTTCTAAATAGCATCACCGATTGATGGAGGTGTTTTATTAGCCAGTCCGGCCAGCTGTGCCCCTTCTCACAGCTAATTTTGTCAGTGATGCTATTAGAGCCTACATCTAAGCAGAAGGTTGTAAGTAGGAAAAAAGTGATCTCAAGTAAAATTAAAAATAATCTTAATTTGCTATATTAATAAAGAAAATACAATAAATAGGAAAAAAAGACCGTAAGAAAATTGTTAATTAAGTAAAGCAATGTAAGTTAGATCAAGAGTGATAAGTGGATAGGACAAAGAGAAAAGTAATGGGAAATCACCGACCCGGTGGGGGAAAATTTTTCAGCCTGTCCGGCAAGCTATGCCCCTGCTCATAGCTGGGAATGGTCAGCGACTTCCCAAAGGTATTCTGAAAGCAACGATTTTATTAGGGGTAGAGACAGTTCGGTAGAGAAAACGTGATGCAATCTATTATGGATTTTACATTTTTTAGATGTGATAATCTGGAAATAAACCAGGGTGGTTTTGAAAAAGGAGTCGAAGGAATTGACTTAGGAATACACACATCTAAGAGGGAGTTTAGGGTGATATAAAAAAATTAATGGCTGTATTCATATCAACTGAGTCATATAAGAAAGACTAATCGGTTGAATAAATAAGCTGATTCAGCAAAGAATAATTTCCTTTGCGAAAGCGGGGCTTATTGGCTGATGAGCACGAGATGAAAGGATTACAATTTAGCATTGCAATCTCTAAAGGTGGATGATAGACATCCTCAGGAACAGATAAAGGAGGGGACCTAGACACATTAGAAATAAGGTGGTCGTTAACAAATACAAGGTCAAGTGTTCTATTCATAAGATTAGAAATTGAATTGATTTGAAACAACGAAAGATCAAGCATCCAGTCTATAAAATCGTGCTGTGCTGAGGGCACTAGATAATTTTCAGCAGTGAATAATGACCAAGAGATGTTCGGCAAATTAAAATCACCCGACACCATTAATAGGTCATTATCCCGCACGTGTGAAGAAACTTCTTTAATACAAGTAATATGATTCATATAAACTTGAATATCAGAAAAAGGTGGGACATAAGAGCATGTTACATAGATATTCCGTGTAGGAAAAGACACCTTAGCTGAGACAATCTCAGCGTCAGTAGGCGTACTAAAACAGAATAGTTCAGACTGGAGAGTGGCTTTAACGGCAATTAACACCCCACCACCTCGAGTCGGCCGATCATTTATAAACAAAATAAAGTTATTTGGTAAAATCTCAAAATCAGATATGGTTGAGTTTAACCATGTTTCTGAAAATGCTATTATGTCCGAATCGAAGGAAGTGCCGGCAATGAAAAGATTTTTAAGCTTTGAAGTGAGACCGCTGACATTCTGATAATGAATAAAGATTTGGGCAGAAGATGAAGCTAGTTTTTTGGGGCAGAAATGGTACCCTGTATTGAAGGGACTGGAAGGGTGACAGGCTTGTTACGCTTTTTAGGCTTGAACTCATGAACAATCATGTGTGGTGGCCAAAATTTGGGATCACAAATGATCGGGAACATATCATGTGAAACATTTATTTTGAATGATGATATTTCACGAGGGGTGAAGAAATTAAATTTGGTTATTGCAATATAGTCTGCCAATGACTCAGAAGTGGTGTTCGACGAAAGTCGGGACACAAAAACTTGCCTACGAGGGGCAACTGCCGTTAAAGTAAGCGCTGTTGGAGGAGCTAACGAGGCACAATGATTGTTTTTAACAATCTGGGCAAGATTGCGCGCAGGTCTACCTTTGCGGCTAGGAGCTGACGGGGCTGAGGCAGTTTGATTAATTGGGACGGGATCAGGTACGGGCTCTACTGGGACTAGTACAGGGGTTGAAACAGGGGTAATTGGACAGTCGCTTGGAGAAGGCGATAAAGACAACATTGGAGATACCTCCAAGTTGCTAGGAAGGGACAAGGAAGTCGTAGGTGTCTGAACAGACGTAGAGGGCAATTGCAAAAGTTGAGGCTCCAACCGGCGATTGGTTGGGGACTCAAATTTATATTGGCCAAGCAACTCAAAACTAGAGTCAAAATTACTCGAGAGCTGCTTAGCCACATTATTTAATTTTAAGAATTGGCTTCTCACAGAATTATACATTCTGGAGAAATCAATTTGCTCGTCGATGCATTCTGGGCACGACCAACGCAAGCCACCGCAGCCCTTCTTGGCAATAGCAGCGATCTTATCGCAATCACGCCCACTGAGACCTGCACATTTAGCATGCATCATATTCTCACACAGCCAGCAATTAACAAATTGAGGCAGTGCAGAATCGTCAGCCTGCTTGAACGTGCACGGTTTCTTACAGCATGAACTAATTATTAAATGCGTATGCAAGTTAAGAGAGCGCAGAGCAAAACGAAAACGGTGCACAAGATAGAGCAAGTAAACACTCAAAAAACAATTATTCGTACACAAACAAATTGTTTGGTGCGGAAGTCAATAGAAAGAAATTTGCGAGAGCGCGATGCACAAGAAGAAAGTATGCAGCGAACACACGCACAAACTAGTGTATGCACAGGGGAGCACCAAGGCAAAAGAATCAAAACAGCCAATAACAACAAACACGAAAATGACGCCGCGTTTTATAAAATGCAATAATTAACAGACTTACGCTGCACAACAGATAACACTTTGCACAGTTTATAAAAGCTTTTTAAATAAATCACCGAAAAATGCAAAATTTTGAAATGAAAAGCAGGATAAAAGCGCAAAAATATATAAAAATCTTGGAGCACAAGTAAAACACGTCAATCGCTCTCAACTGAGAACTCTCTGTTCTCCGTTCCAGCTATTATATGGTTACACTTTAGTGAAATTGTTCCAAAACCAGTATCTTACTATGCTTACAGATACCAAATTACAACAACCAAGAAGTGACGCCGCCCATCGGGTCAATGATCATCGAGCTGAAGCCAAAAGACGATACGAAGCAAGACACGCCAAGCCGACAGTGTATAAACCTGGAGATATTGTTTTGGTCGAAAATGAACCATGCAGCACGGGCACGTCACGCAAATTAGAGCCACATTTCAAAGGACCCTTTATAAACAGCTAAGTTTTGCTTTCGACTGATATCTTGTTGGGGATATCCCGAATGCTGAGCGAACACAAAAACATTATAAATCGGTGTATTCTTCCGACATAATCAAACTATGGTGTCAGTTACCGCCAGACGAGCCCGACGAGGATGAAGACTCCGTTGATGACCAAGTAAAGTCATCTCGCGAGGACGCTTCAAATGTCAGGAAAGCCGAATGTAAGCGTCTGGCAATCTCAACCCATTGCCATTCACAGCGAATCGATAATTAGGCGAAGAAGTATCGAGTTAAGCTTCACTAGAGACGAAGCAGCAAGCCAGTAACGAAGGAGGACGGACGCTAATTAGGAATCTAAGAGATAAGCAAATCTTTGTGAAGTTAACGCATTAAACTATTATATCTTTACTTATGTTTCTATAAGCGTATCTCACTCAGTCGACCTGACCGATTCTTACACATGTATCCGTTGCTGCCTCGATACGGCCAGCGTTCTCCCTTCAGGTCATCGCACAGGTCGGAGCGTTGAGAAGTCCAGCGCAGTCGTCAGGGCAACTCTTTGTCATCTTGGTTAGGGGCTTTTCTTCTGGTTGTTGACAAGCTTTTAAAAAATTCTTATCGGGCAAGGATCAGGTGTACTTTGTGCTTTGTGCACAACTAGAATTTGGATTGTGCTTCTTTATGCGCAGCCTTATGCCACCAAGATTCCTTTTTTTTTAACCTTTACTCGTACTCATCAAGAGTGATGCGTAACGGTAGTGAGCATATATTCACTGCACCTCACTTGAATAGCGCCCCTTTTGTGCAAATGCGTGTAGATCACAGATCAACGCACTTAATTGTACATTTTTTTTCGCATTTTGTTTCTAATACTTCTACCTGTTCCAGGAAAAATTTTATAATTTGGGAGTTGGCCGGATTTTTAATACTTGATTCCGATTTACTTGCGTAAAGAACATATAAAATATTTAGCTCATTTGAATAGCGCCTCCTTTTTCATCTGCGCTTATCGTTCAGTTTCGAAAGCAGCAAGTACACTAACTACCTAAAATGGGACGTGCAAAACCATTAAACAATAAGGACTAACTTTTTAAGAGAAAAATTAACGGAAGTCAAAAAATCAGAAGCAATTTTGTACGGAATCCAAATGGATATGGAAATAATATGAAAGGACGAAAATCATGCTTAGTTTCATCGGTTGATAAGAGTAAGGAGAGTGCTGAGCGCATCTGGGATCGAATTAGTGAGTGAGTCTCTCTCAGTGAGTGAGTCTGTCTCACTGAGTGACTCTCTCACACTGAGTGAGGCTCAGTCAATGCTGTGTTCACACTAGCACTGAACTGGCATGAACATTCTCCCCCCTGGCAGTATGCAGATTGCAAGAATTCCTATTGCGTGCATGTGCCAGAGAGTATCCATCCAAACTTGGTATTTTGAGCCATCGGCAGACCGCCTTGGCTCGGAAGGATACCTGGTAGGATGATGTCTGGGTAGACGTCGGCGCCGAGTACCGCCAAAGTGACGTTGCTGAACGGATCCTTCATATCCGCTCTGAGTTGCGGGTCAGCCATTAAGACCACTTCTCGAGACATCTGAGTTGTCTTGGAGCGTAGCACGGCTGTGCACGCTCCTTCTGCGCCAATGCGTGTGACGGAAAGGCCATAAGCCCTTGCCACGGTTGCATTAATGCGGCTTACTGAACAACATGGATCGATCAGAGCCCGCGTCTCAAGGAATTTTTTTCCGGTGTCGAGCAGCACTATGGCGGTGGGCAATATACTAACCCCCTTGTGCTGGAGAAGGGACGTAAGCAACGTCCGTATAGTAGCACGTTTCGGGCTTGGGGGTGATGTGCCGCTAGAAGGCGAGGAGCCAGAAGCTCTTCTTGTGGGCTTGTTGTCTGACCGAGAGGATCGAGCGCTACGGGGATCACGCATGTGGAGTAAGGTGTGGTGGACCTTTTTGCAAATTTTACACTTGGCTTCACTGCGGCATGATTCTCCTGAATGCTGATAAGCCAGGCAGTTGGAGTAATATTTGTTAATTAACACGGCTCGGAGATGCTTCTAGGGCGTGAGCTTCAAGAAGCGCTGACACTTGCGTAGCGCATGGATGCCTCTACACACCCGGCATCTAAAAGAGTCCGTTCCTTGACAATTTCGGCCGATCGATCCTATGGAAGCTATATGATATAGTTGTCTGATCTTATTAGGATATTGCATATATATGAAGAGTAAAGTAAAACGAATAAATGCCGAGTTTGGTCAAGATATCTTGAAAAACAAAATATTTTTTCATACAAAAACTTCATTTTCGACCGATCGTTCATATGGCAGCCATATGATATAGTTGTCCGATCTAATTAGGATATTGCATTTATATGAAGAGTAAAGTAAAACTAATAAATGCCGAGTTTGGTCAAGATATCTTGAAAAACATAATATTTTTTCATACAAAAACTTAATTTTCGACCGATCGTTCATATGGCAGCTATATGATATAGTTGTCCGATCTTAAAAGAATTTTTAAATATATGAGGAGCATAGTAAAACTAATAAATGCCGAGTTTGGTCAAGATATCTTGAAAAACAAAATGTATTTTCTTACAAAAACTTAATTTTTAATTTGGCAGCTATATGATTTAGTGGTCCGATCTTAATAGGATATAGATATATATGAAGAGCATAGTAAAACTAATAAATGCCGAGTTTGGTCGAGATATCTTGAAAAACAAAATGTTTTTTCATACAACTTAATTTAGCACCGATCGTTCCTATGGCAGCTATATGATATAGTGGTCCGATCCAGCTGGTTTTCACATAGTTCGCATAGAAACTGACAGACGGAGAGACGGACACGGCTCTATGGCTGTTGCTGCTGATCAAGACTATATATACTTTATGGGGTCGGAGATGTCTCCTTCTATGCGTTACACATTTCACGACAAAACTATAATACCCTCTGCAAGGGTATAAAAATGGTATATCCGACGAAGAACGAATTCATAAGACAGTCAACGAAAAATTAAGAATCATTATCTGCGACTCAGAAACTATACTCTACACATACAATCATAAGACAAACCGCAAAATGACTAGAAGAACGCCAGTGGACATATTCATATACGCAGGTACACCAGAGTATGACACTCTAGCTAATAGATTAACAACGAGAGAGAAAGGCTATCTTATGCACTCCGAAGATCTAATACCCTTGCAGACCCAACTTTTCCATAATGCTTATAGTGCTTTGCCCGTATCTAAGAAGCACAGGGAAAATAGTTAATGCCGAGTTTGGGCAAGATATCTTGAAAAACAATATGTTTTTTCATACGAAAAATTAATTTTCGACCGATCGTTCCTATTACAGCTATATGATATTGTATATGAGGAGCATAGTAAAACTAATAAATGCCGAGTTTGGTCAAGTTATCTTGAACAACAAAATGTTTTTTCATACAAAAACTTAATTTTGAATTTGGCAGCTATATGATATAGTGGTCCGATCTTAATTGGATTTTGCATATATATAAGGAGTAAAGTAAAACTAATAAATGCCGAGTTTGGTCAAGATATCTTGAAAAACAATATATTTTTTCATACAAAAACTTAATTTTCGACCGATCGTTCATATGGCAGCTATATGATACAGTTGTCCGATCTTATTAGGATATTGCATATATATGAGGAGTAAAGTAAAACTAATAAATGAAGAGTTTGGTCAAGATATCTTGAAAAACAATATGTTTTTTCATACAAAAAATTAATTGTTGACCGATCGTTCCTATTACAGCTATATGATCTAGTGGTCCGCTCTTAATAGGACTTTGCATATATATGAGGAGTAAAGTAAAACTAATAAATGCCGAGTTTGGTCAAGATATCTTGAAAACCAAAATGTTTTTTTTTACAAAAACTTAATTTTCGAACGATCATTCCTATGGCAGCTATATGATATACTGGTCCGATCTTAATAGGATTTTTCAAATATATGAGGAGCATAGTAAAACTAATAAATGCCGAGTTTGGTCAAGATATCTTGAAAAACAAAATGTTTTTTCATACAAAAACTTAATTTTTAATTTAGCAGCTATATGATATAGTAGTCCGATCTTAATTGGATTTTGCATATATATGAGGAGTAAAGTAAAACTAATAAATGCCGAGTTTGGTCAAGATATCTTGAAAAACAAAATATTTTTTCAAACAAAAACTTAATTTTCGACCGATCGCTAATATGGCAGCTATATGATACAGTTGTCCGATCTTATTAGGATATTGCATATATATGAAAAGTAAAAAAAAACTAATAAATGCCGAGTTTGGTCAAGATATCTTGATAAAGCAAATGTTTTATCATACAAAAACTTAATTTTCGACCGATCGTTTCTATGGAAACTATATGATATAGTGGTCCGATCTTCATAGGATTTTGCATACATAATGTACAACTATGAAATGCCGAGTTTGGTCAAGATATCTTGAAAAAAAAATGTTTTTTCATATAAATCTTAATTTTCGGACGATCATTCCTATGGCAGCTGTATGATATAGTGGTCCAATCTTAATAGAATTTTGCATATATATGAGGAGCAGAGTAAAACTAATAAATGCCGAGTTTGGTCAAGATATCTTGAAGAACAAAATATTTTTTCATACAAAAACTTAATTTTTAATTTGACAGCTATATGATATAGTGGTCCGATCTTAATTGGATTTTGCATATATGTGAGGAGTAAAGTAAAACTAATAAATGCCGAGTTTGGTCAAAATATCTTGAAAAACAACATGTTTTTTCTTACAAAAACTTAATTTTCGACCGATCCTTCCTAGTGGCAGCTATATGATATAGTAGTCTGATCTTAATAGGATTTTGCATATATGAGGAGTGAAGTAAAACTATTAAATGCCGAGTTTGGTCAAGATATCTTGATAAACAAAATGTTTTTTTCATATAAAAACTTAATTTTCGACCTATCGTTCCGAAGGCAGCTTTATGATATAGTGGTCCAATCTTAATAGGCCCTCGCATATGTATGAGGAGCAGAGTAAAACTAGTGTGTGCCGAGTTTGGTCAAGATATCTTGAAAAACAAAATATTTTTTCATACAAAAACTTCAGTTTCGACCGATCATTCCTATGGCAGCTATATGATATAGTTGTCCGATCTTAATAGGATATAGATATATATGAAGAGCATAGTAAATTTAAAAAATGCCGAGTATGGTCGAGATAGCTTGATAAGCAAAATGTTTTTTCATACAAAAACTTAATATTCTTACGCTCATTCCTATGGCAGCTATATGATATAGTGGTCCGATCTTAATACGATTTTTCATATATATAAGGAGTAAAGTAAAAGCAATAAATGCCGAGTTTGGTCAAGATATCTTGAAAAATAAAATGTTTTTTCATACAAAAACTTAATTTTCGACCGATCGTTCCTATGGCAGCTATATGATAGTGGTCCGATCCAGCTGGTTTTCACATATGTGCTGCGTGCAAGAGAAAGAGGGACTTCTGCACAGTTTCATTTAGAAAGCATTAAAACTGCTGCTGATCAAGAACATATATACTTTATGGGGTCGGAGATGTCTCCTTCTATGCGTTACACATTTCACGACAAAACTATAATACCCTCTGCAAGGGTATAAAAATGGTATATCCGACGTAGAACGAATTCATAAGACAGTCAACGAAAAATTATGAATCATTATCTGCGACTCAGAAACTATACTCTACACATACAATCATAAGACAAACCCCAAAACGACTAGAAGAACGCCAGTGGACTTATTCATATACGCAGGTACACCAGAGTATGACACTCTAGCTAATAGATTAACAACGAGAAAGAAAGGCTATTTTCGGCACTCCGAAGATCTAATACCCTTGCAGACCCAACCTTTCCATAATGCTTATAGTGCTTTGCCCGTATCAAAGAAGCACAGGGAAAATAGTTAATGCCGAGTTTGGGCAAGATATCTTGAAAAACAATATGTTTTTTCATACAAAAAATTAATTTTTGACCGATCGTTCCTATTACAGCTATATGATATAGTGGTCCGCTCCTAATAGGACTTTGCATATATATGAGGAGTAAAGTAAAGCTAATAAATGCCGAGTTTGGTCAAGAAATCTTGAAAAACAATATGTTTTTTCATACAAAAAATTAATTTTTGACCGATCGTTCCTATTACAGCTATATGATATAGTGGTCCGCTCTTAATAGAACTTTGCATATATATGAGGAGTAAAGTAAAACTAATAAATGCCGAGTTTGGTCAAGATATCTTGAAAACCAAAATGTTTTTTTATACAAAAACTTAATTTTCGAAGGATCATTCCTATGGCAGCTATATGATATTGTGGTCCGATCTTAATAGGATATTTCAAATATATGAAAAGGAAACTAAAACTAATAAATGCCGAGTTTGGTCAAGATATCTTGAAAAACCAAATGCTTTTTCATACAAAAAATTAATTTTTGACCGATCGATCCTATGGCAGCTATATGATATAGGGGTCCGATCTTATTAGGATATTGCATATATATGAAGAGTAAAGTAAAACTAATAAATGACGAGTTTGGTCAAGATATCTTTAAAAACCAAATGTTTTTTCATACAAAAACTTAAATTTCGACCGATCGATCCTATGGCAGCTATATGATATAGTAGTCCAATCTTAATAGAATTTTGCATATATATGAGAAGTAAAGTAAAACTAATAAGTGCCGAGTTTGGTCAAGATATCTTGATAAACAAAATGTTTTTTCATACAAATACTTAATTTTCGAGCGATCGTTCCTATGGCAGCTATATGATATAGTGGTCCGATCTTTATAGGATATTTCATATATATGAAGAGGAAA
The DNA here is from genome assembly GCF_030788295.1 of Drosophila virilis. Lineage (NCBI taxonomy): Eukaryota > Metazoa > Arthropoda > Insecta > Diptera > Drosophilidae > Drosophila > Drosophila virilis. The sequence goes on along the minus strand of NW_027212921.1, from coordinate 10,457 downwards.
CTAAAACTAATAAATGCCGAGTTTGGTCAAGATATCTTGAAAAACCAAATGCTTTTTCATACAAACACTTAAATTTCGACCGATCGATCCTATGGAAGCTAATGATATAGTGGTCTGATCTTATTAGGATATTGCATATATATGAAGAGTAAAGTAAAACTAATAAATGACGAGTTTGGTCAAGATATCTTTAAAAACCAAATGTTTTTTCATACAAAAACTTAAATTTCTACCGATCGATCCTATGACAGCTATATGATATAGTGGTCCGATCTAAATAGGATTTGGCATATATAAGAGGAGTAAAGTAAAACTAATAAATTCCGAGTTTGGTCACGATATCTTGATAGACATAATGTTTTTCATACGAAAACTTAATTTTCGACCGAAAGTTCCAATGCAGCTATATAATATAGTGGTCCGATCTTAAAGGATGTTTCATATATATGAAGAGGAAAGTAAAACTAATAAATGCTGAGTTTGGTCAAAATATCTTGAAGCACCAAATGTTTTTTCATACAAAAACTTAAATTTCGACCGATCGATCCTATGGCAGCTATATGAAATAGTGGTCCAATCTTAATAGAATTTTGCATATATATGAGAAGTAAAGTAAAACTCATAAAATCCGAGTTTGGTCACGATATCTTGATAAACAAAATGTTTTTTCATACAAAAACCTAATTTTCGACCGATCGTTGCTATGGCAGCTATATGATATAGTGGTCCGATCTTAACAGGATTTAACATATATATGAAGAGCATAGTAAAACTAATAATGGTCGAGTTTGGTCAAGATATCTTGAAAAACAAAATGTTTTTTCATACAAAAACTTAATTTTCGACCGATCGTTCATTTAGCAGCTATATGATATAGTGGTCTGATCTTAATAGGATTTTGCATTTATATGACGAGCATAGTGAAACTATAAAATGCCGAGTTTGTTCAAGATATCTTAAAAATCCAAATGTTTTTCCATACAAAAATTTAATTTTCGACCGATTATTCCTATGGCAGCTATATGATATAGTGGTCCGATCCTTATAGGATTTTGCATATATATGGAGAGTAAAGTAAAACTAATAATTCGACCGATCGTTCCTATGGCAGCTATATGATATAGTAGTCCGATTTTAATAGGATCTTGAACATATATGAAGAGTTAAGTAAAACTAATAAATGCCGAGTTTGGTCAAGATATTTTGATAAACAAAATGTTTTTTTATACAAAAACCTAATTTTCGACCGATCGTTGCTATGTCAGCTATATGATATAGTGGTCCGATCTTAACAGGATTTAACATATATATAAAGAGCATAGTAAAACTAATAAATGTCGAGTTTGGTCAAGATATCTTGAAAAACAAAATGTTTTTTCATACAAAAACTTAATTTTCGACCGATCGTTCATATGAAATCTATATGAAGTAGTGATCCGATCTTAATAGGATTTTTCATATATATGACGAGCACAGTAAAACTATAAAATGCCGAGCTTGGTCAAGATATCTTGAAAAACCGAATGTTTTTTCATACAAAACCTTAAATTTCGACCGATCGATCCCATGGCAGCTATATGATATAGTGGTTAGATCTTAACAGGATTTTGCATATAAATAAGAAGTAAAGTAAAACTGATAAATGCCGAGTTTGGTCAAGATATCTTGAAAACTAAAACGTTGTTTTCGTACAAGAACTTAATTTTCGACCGATCATTCCTACGGCAGCTATATGATATAATGGTCCGATCTTTATAGGATTCCGCATATATATGACGAGCATAGTAAAACTAATAAATGCCGAGCTTGGTCAAGATATCTTGGAAAACAAAATGTTTTTTCATAAAAAAACCTAATTTTCGACCGATCGATCTAATGGCAGCTATATGATATAGTAGTGCGATCTTAACAGGATTTTGCATATATATGAGGAATAGAGTAAAACTAATAAATGCCGAGTTTGGTCAAGATAGCTTGAAAACCAAAATGTTTTGTCATACAAAAACTTAACTTTCGACCGATCGTTCCAATGGCAGCTATATCAAATACTGGTCCGATCTTAAAAGAATTTAGCGTATATATGAGGAGTAATGTAAATTTAATAAATGTCGAGTTTGGTCAAGATATCTTTGATAAATAAAATGTTTTTTTATACAAAAACTTAATGTTCGACCGATCGTTCCCATGGCAGCTTTATGATATAGTGGTCTGATCTTAATAGGATTTTGCATCTATATGACGAGCATAGTGAAACTATAAAATGCCGAGTTTGGTCAAGATATCTTGAAAAACCAAATGTTTTTTCATACAAAAACTTAAATAAGACCGTTCGATCTAATGGCAGCTATATGATATAGTAGTGCGATCTTAACATGATTTTGCATATAAATGGGGAGTAGAGTAAAATTAATAAATGAAGATTTTGGTCAAGATATCTTGAAAACCAAAATGTTTTGTCATACAAAAACTTAACTTTCGACCGATCGTTCCTATGGCAGCTATATCAAATACTGGTCCGATCATAATAGAATTTTGCATATATATGAAGAGTAAAGTAAAACTAATAAATGACGAGTTTGGTCAAGATATTTTGATAAACAAAATGTTTTTTCATACAGAAACTTAATATTCGACCGATCGTTCGTATGGCAGCTATATCATATAGTGGTCCGATCTTAATAGGATTTTGCATATGTATGAGGAGTAAAGTAAAACTAATAAATTCCGAGTTTGGTCAAGATTTCTTGATAAACAAAATGTTTTTTCGTACAAAAAGTTTATTTTCGACCAATCGTTCATATGGCAGCTATATGAAAAAGTGATCCGATGTTAATAGGATTTTTCATATATATGACGAGCACAGTAAAACCATCAAATGCCGAGCTTGATCAAGATATCTTGAAAAACCCAATGTTTTTTCATACAAAAACTTAAATTTCGACCGATCGATCCTATGGCAGCTATATGATATAGTGGTCCGATCTTAATAGGATTTTGCATATATATGAGGAGTAAAGTAAAACTAATAAATTCCGAGTTTGGTCAAGATATCTTGAAAAACAAAATGTTTTTTCATACAAAAACTTAATTTTCGACCGATCGTTCATATGGCAGCTACATGATATAGTAGTCCGATCTTAATGGGACTTCGCTTGTATATGAGGAGTAAAGTAAAACTAATAAATGCCGAGTTTGGTCAAGATATTTTGATATACAAAATGTTTTTTCATACAAAAACTTAATTTTCGACCGATCATTCCTGTGGCAGCTATATGATATAGTGGTCCGATCTTAATGGGACTTCGCTTGTATATGAGGAGTAAAGTAAAACTAATAAATGCCGAGTTTGGTCAAGATATTTTGATATACAAAATGTTTTTTCATACAAAAACTTAATTTTCGACCGATCGTTCCTATGGCAGCTATATGAAATAGTGATCCGATCTTAATAGGATTTTTCATATATATGACAAGCACAGTAAAACTATAAAATGCCGAGTTTGGTCAAGATATCTTGAAAAACCAAATGTTTTTTCATACAAAAACTTAAATTTCGACCGATCGATCGTATGGCAGCTATATGATATAGTGGTCCGATCTTAATAGGATTTTGCATATATATGAGGAGTAAAGTAAAACTAATAAATGCCGAGTTTGGTCAAGATATTTTGATATACAAAATGTTTTTTCATACAAAAACTTAATTTTCGACCGATCATTCCTGTGGCAGCTATATGATATAGTGGTCCGATCTTAATGGGATTTCGCTTGTATATGAGGAGTAAAGTAAAACTAATAAATGCCGAGTTTGGTCAAGATATTTTGATAAACAAAATGTTTTTTATACAAAAACCTAATTTTCGACCGATCGTTCCTATGGCAGCTTTATGATATAGTGGTCCGATCTTAACAGGATTTAACATATATATGAAGAGCATAGTAAAACTAATAAATGTCGAGTTTGGTCAAGATATCTTGAAAACAAAATGTTTTTTCATACAAAAACTTAATTTTCGACCGATCGTTCATATGGCAGCTACATGATATAGTAGTCCGATCTTAATAGGCTTTTGTATATATATGAAGAGCATAGTAAAAGTAATGAATTTTGAGCTTGGTCAAGATATTTTTAAAACAAAATGTTTTTTCATACAAAAACTTAATATTCGACCGATCGTTCCTATGGCAGCTATATGATATAGTTGTCCGATCTTAATAGGCTTTTGCATATAAATGAGGAGTAAAGTAAAACTAATAAATTCCGAGTTTGGTCAAGATATCTTGATAAACAAAATGTTTTTTCATACAAAAAATTAATTTTCGACCGATCGTTCCTATGGCAGCTATATGAAATAGTGATCCGATATTAAAAGGATTTTTCATATATAAGACAAACACAGTAAAACTATAAAATGCCGAGTTTGGTCACGAATTCTTAAAAAACCAAATGTTTTTTCATACAAAAACTTAAATTTTGACCGATCGATCGTATGGCAGCTATATGATATAGTGGTCCGATCTTAATAGGATTTTGCATATATATGATGAGTAAAGTAAAACTAATAAATGCCGAGTTTGGTCAAGATATCTTGAAAAACAAAATGTTTTTTCATACAAAAACTTAATTTTCGACCGATCGTTTCTATGGCAGCTATATGATATAGTGGTCCGATCTTAATAGGCTTTTGCATATATATGAGGAGTAACGTAAAACTAATAAATGCCGAGTTTGGTCAAGATAACTTGAAAAACAAAAGTTTTTTTAATACAAAAACTTAATTTTAATGGGATATCGCATGTATATGAGGAGTAAAGTAAAACTAATAAGTGCCGAGTTTGGTCAAGATATCTTGATAAACAAAATGTTTTGTCATACAAAAACTTAATTTTCGACCGATCGTTCCTATGGCAGCTATATGAAATAGTGATCCGATCTTAATAGGATTTTTCATATATATGACAAGCACAGTAAAACTATAAAATGCCGAGTTTGGTCAAGATATCTTGAAAAACCAAATGTTTTTTCATACAAAAACTTAAATTTCGACCGATCGATCGTATGGCAGCTACATGATATAGTGGTCCGATCTTAATAGGATTTTGCATATATATGGGGAGTAAAGTAAAACTAATAAATGCCGAGTTTGGTCAAGATATCTTGAAAACCAAAACTGTTTTTTCATACAAAAACTTAATTTTCGACCGATAATTCCTATGGCAGCTATATGATATAGTGGTCCGATCTTAATAGGATTCCGCATATATATGACGAGCATAGTAAAACTAATAAATGCCGAGCTTGGTCAAGATATCTTGAAAAACCAAATGTTTTTCATACAAAAAATTAATATTAGACCGATCGTTTTTATGGCAGCTATATGAAATTGTGGTCCGATCTTAACAGAATTTTGCATATATATGAAGAGTAAAGTAAAACCAATAAATGCCGAGTTTGGTCAAGATATTTTGATAAACAAAATGTTTTTTCATACAGAAACTTAATATTCGACCGATCGTTCCTATGGTAGCTATATGATATAGTGGTCCGATCTTAATAGGAATTTGCATATATATGGAGAGTTAAGTAAAACTAATAAATGTCGAGTTTGGTCAAGATATTTTGATAAACAAAATAATTTTTATACAAAAACCTTATTTTCGACCGATCGTTGCTGTGGCAGCTATATGATATAGTGGTCCGATCTTAACAGGATTTATGATATTTATGAAGAGCATAGTTAAACTAATAAATGTCGAGTTTGGTCAAGATATCTTGAAAAACAAAATGTTTTTTCATCAAAAACTTAATTTTCGACCGATCGTTCATATGGAATCTATATGAAATAGTGGTCCGATCATAAAAGGACTTTGCATATATATGGAGAGTTAACAAAAATAATAAATGTCGAGTTTGGTCAAGATATTTTGATAAACAAAATAATTTTTATACAAAAACCTAATATTCGACCGATCGTTGCTATGGCAGCTATATGATATAGTGTTCCGATCTTAACAGGATTTATGATATATATGAAGAGCATAGTTAAACTAATAAATGTAGAGTTTGGTCAAGATATCTTGAAAAACAAAATGTTTTTTCATACAAAAACTTAATTTTCGACCGATCGTTCATATGGAATCTATGTGAAATAGTGGTCCGATCATAATATGATTTTGCATATATATGAAGAGTAAAGTTAAACTAATAAATGCCGAGTTTGGTCAAGATATTTTGATAAACAAAATGTTTTTTCATACAGAAACTTAATATTCGACCGATCGTTTCTATGGTAGCTATATGATATAGTGGTCCGATCTTAACAGGATTTATGATATATATGAAAAACATAGTTAAACTAATAAATGTCGAGTTTGGTCAAGATATTTTGAAAAACAAAATGTTTTTTCATACAAAAACTTAAATTTCAACCGATCGTTCCTATGGTAGCTATATGATATAGTGGTCCGATCTTAATAGGAATTTGCATATATATGGAGAGTTAAGTAAAACTAATAAATGTCGAGTTTGGTCAAGATATTTTGATAAACAAAATAATTTTTATACAAAAACTTAATATTCGACCGATCGTTTCTATGGTAGCTATATGATATAGTGGTCCGATCTTAATAGGACTTTGCATATATATGGAGAGTTAAGTAAAACTAATAAATGTCAAGATATTTTGATAAACAAAATAATTTTTATACAAAAACCTAATTTTCGATCGATCGTTGCTATGGCAGCTATATGATATAGTGGTCCGATCTTAACAGGATTTATGATATATATGAAGCGCATAGTTAAACTAATAAATGTCGAGTTTGGTCTAGATATCTTGAAAAACAAAATGTTTTTTCATACAAAAACTTAATTTTCGACGATCGTTCATATGGAATCTATATGAAATAGTGGTCCGATCATAATATGATTTTGCATATATATGAAGATTAAAGTTAAACTAATAAATGCCGAGTTTGGTCAAGATATCTTGATAAACAAAATGTTTTTTCATACAAAAACTTAATTTTCGACGGATCGTTCCTATGGGAACTTTATGATATAGTGGTCTGATCTTAATGTAATATCGCATGTATATGACGAGCATAGTAAAACTAATAAATGCCGAGCTTGGTCAAGATATCTTGAAAAACCAAATGTTTTTTCATACAAAAACTTAAATTTCGACCGATCGATCCTATGGCAGCTATATGATATAGAGGTCCGATCTTAATAGGATGACGGTCCGATCTTAATAGGATTATGCATATATATGAGGAGTAAGGTAAAACTAATAAATGCCAGGCTTGGTCAAGATATCTGTTAAAACAAAATGTTTTTCATACAAAAACTTAATATTCAACCGATCGTTCCTATGGCAGCTATATGAAATAGTGGTACGATCATAATAGGATTTTGCATATATATGAGGAGTAAAGTAAAACTAATAAATTCCGAGTTTGGTCAAGATATCTTGATAAACAAAATGTTTTTTCATACAAAAACTTAATTTCCGACGGATCGTTCCTATGGCAGCTTTATGATATAGTGGTTTGATCTTAATAGGAGTTTTCAAATATATGACGAGCATAATAAAACTATAAAATGCTCAGTTTGGTCAAGATATCTTGAAAAACCAAATGTTTTTTCATACAAAAACTTAAATTTCGACCGATCGTTCATATGGAATCTATATGAAATAGTGGTCCGATCATAATATGATTTTGCATATATATGAAGAGTAAAGTTAAACTAATAAATGCCGAGTTTGGTCAAGAAATTTTGATAAACAAAATGTTTTTTCATATAGAAACTTAATATTCGACCGATCGTTTCTATGGTAGCTATATGATATAGTGGTCCGATCTTAATAGGACTTTGCATATATATGGAGAGTCAAGTAAAACTAATAAATGTCAAGATATTTTGATAAACAAAATAATTTTAATACAAAAACCTAATTTTCAACCGATCGTTGCTATGGCAGCTATATGATATAGTGGTCCGATCTTAACAAGATTTATGATATATATGAAGCGCATAGTTAAACTATTAAATGTCGAGTTTGGTCAAGATATCTGTTAAAACAAAATGTTTTTTCATACAAAAACTTAATTTTCGACCGACCGTTCATATGGAATCTATATGAAATAGTGGTCCGATCATAATATGATTTTGCATATATATGAAGATTAAAGTTAAACTAATAAATGCCGAGTTTGGTCAAGATATCTTGATAAACAAAATGTTTTTTCATACAAAAACTTAATTTTCGACGGATCGTTCCTATGGGAACTTTATGATATAGTGGTCTGATCTTAATGTAATATCGCATGTATATGACGAGCATAGTAAAACTAATAAATGCCGAGCTTGGTCAAGATATCTTGAAAAACCAAATGTTTTTTCATACAAAAACTTAAATTTCGACCGATCGCTCCTATGGCAGCTATATGATATAGAGGTCCGATCTTAATAGGATGACGGTCCAATCTTAATAGGATTATGCATATATATGAGGAGTAAGGTAAAACTAATAAATGCCGAGCTTGGTCAAGATATCTGTTAAAACAAAATGTTTTTTCATACAAAAAACTTAATATTCGACCGATCGTTCCTATGGCAGCTATATGAAATAGTGGTCCGATCATAATAGGATTTTGCATATATATGAGGAGTAAAGTAAAACTAATAAATTCCGAGTTTGGTCAAGATATCTTGATAAACAAAATGTTTTTTCATACAAAAACTTAATTTTCGACGGATCGTTCCTATGGCAGCTATATGATATAGTGGTCTGATCTTAATAGGAGTTTTCAAATATATGACGAGCATAATAAAACTATAAAATGCTCAGTTTTGTCAAGATATCTTGAAAAACCAAATGTTTTTTCATACAAAAACTTAAATTTCGACCGATCGATCCTATGGCAGCTATATGATATAGAGGTCCGATCTTAATAGGATGACGGTCCGATCTTAATAGGATTTTGCATATATATGAGGAGTAAAGTAAAACTAATAAATGCTAAGTTTGATCAAGATATCTTGAAAAACAAAATGTTTTTTCATACAAAAACTTAATTTTCGACCGATCGTTTCTATGGCAGCTATATGATATAGTGGTCCGATCTTAATAGAATTTAACATATATATGACGAGCATAGTAAAACTAATAAATGCCGAGCTTGGTCAAGATATCTTGAAAAACAAAATGTTTTTTCATACAAAAACTTAAATTTCAACCGATCGTTCCTATGGTAGCTATATGATATAGTGATCCGATCATAATAGGAATTTGCATGTATATGGAGAGTTAAGTAAAACTAATAAATGTCGAGTTTGGTCAAGATATTTTGATAAACAAAATAATTTTTATACAAAAACCTTATTTTCGACCGATCGTTGCTGTGGCAGCTATATGATATAGTGGTCCGATCTTAACAGCATTTATGATATTATTGAAGAGCATAGTTAAACTAATAAATGTCGAGTTTGGTCAAGATATCTTGAAAAACAAAATGTTTTTTCATACAAAAATTTAATTTTCGACCGATCGTTCATATGGAATCTATATGAAATAGTGGTCCGATCATAATATGATTTTGCATATATATGAAGAGTAAAGTTAAACTAATAAATGCCGAGTTTGGTCAAGAAATTTTGATAAACAAAATGTTTTTTCATATAGAAACTTAATATTCGACCGATCGTTTCTATGGTAGCTATATGATATAGTGGTCCGATCTTAATAGGACTTTGCATATATATGGAGAGTTAAGTAAAACTAATAAATGTCAAGATATTTTGATAAACAAAATAATTTTTATACAAAACCCTAATTTTCGACCGATCGTTGCTATGGCAGCTATATGATATAGTGGTCCGATCTTAACAGGATTTATGATGTATATGAAGAGCATAGTTAAACTAATAAATGTCGAGTTTGGTCAAGATATCTTGAAAAACAAAATGTTTTTTCATACAAAAACTTAAATTTCGACCGATCGATCCTATGGCAGCTATATGATATAGTGGTCCGATCTTAATAGGATGACGGTGCGATCTTAATAGGATTTTGCATATATATGAGGAGTAAAGTAAAACTAATAAATTCCGAGTTTGGTCAAGATATCTTGATAAACAAAATGTTTTTTCATACAAAAACTTAATTTTCGACGGATCGTTCCTATGGGAACTTTATGATATAGTGGTCTGATCTTAATGTAATATCGCATGTATATGACGAGCATAGTAAAACTAATAAATGCCGAGCTTGGTCAAGATATCTTGAAAAACCAAATGTTTTTTCATACAAAAACTTAAATTTCGAACGATCGATCCTATGGCAGCTATATGATATAGAGATCCGATCTTAATAGGATGACGGTCCAATCTTAATAGGATTATGCATATATATGAGGAGTAAGGTAAAACTAATAAATGCCGAGCTTGGTCA
>NW_027212920.1:0-100303 GCF_030788295.1 Drosophila virilis | reverse complement strand
AATAGAATAATAGAATAATAGAATAATAGAATAATTAGAATAATAGAATAATAGAATATAGATAATAGACTAATAGAATAATAGAATAATAGAATAATAGAATAATAGAATAAGATAGAATAGAAATAGAATTTAATAGAATGAAAGAATAATGTGATAATAGAATAACAAAATAATAAAATGTTTGAATAATAGAATAATAGAAAAATAGAATTAAAGAATAATAGAATAGGAAAATAATAAAATAATTGAATCTTAGAATATTGACATAATGGAATAATAAAATTAAGTAATAAGAAAATAATAGAATAGAAAAATAATCGAATGATAGAATAATTTTATTAGAATAATAGAAATGTAAAAGAATAGTATGGTAGAATAGTTGAATTATAGAATAGAATAATAGAATAATAGAAAAATAAATTAATAGAATGATAGCATAATAGAATAATAGAATAATAGAATAATAATATAGTAGAATCATAGAATAATAATATAGTAGAATAATAGAATAATAGAATAATAAAATAATAGATTAATAAAATAATGAAATAATAAAAATTATTAAATAATAGTATATTGGCATAATAGAATAATAACAATTATATAATAATGGAATAATAAAATAGAAGAATAATTGAATGATAGAATATTTTAATAATAGAAATATATAATAATAGTATGGTAGAATAATTGAATTATAGAATAAAAAATAATAGAATAATAGAAGAATAGAATAATAGAAGAAAAAAAAATAATATAATAAGAGAATAATAAAATAATATAATGATAAAATTATATAATAATGGAATAATAGAATAGAAGAATAATTGAATTATAGAATAAAAAAATAATAGAATAATATAATATTAGCGTAATAGAATAAAAAAATAAAAGTATATTAGAAGAATATATCAGAGAGAGTTCTCAGTCGAGAGTGATTGACGTGTTTTACTTGTGCTCCAAGATTTTTATATATTTTTGCGTCTTATGAGTCTTATGCCTTGGTGCTCCCCTATGCATACACTTGTTTGTGCGTGTGTTCGCTGCATACTTTCTGCTTGTGGATCGCGCTCTCGCAAATTTCTTTCTATTGCTTTTCGCACCTAACAATTTATTTGTGTACGAATAATTGTTTTTTTGAGTGTTTACTTTCTCTATCTTGTGCACCGTTTTCGTTTTTGCTCTGCGCTCTCGCAACTTGCGCATTTAATAATTATGTCGTGCTGTAAGAAACCGTGCACGCTCAAGCAGGCTGACGATTCTGCACTGCCGCAATTTGTTAATTGCTGGCTGTGTGAGAATATGATGCATGCTAAATGTGCAGGTCTCACTGGGCGTGATTGCGACAAGATCTCTGCTATTGCCAAGAAGAGCTGCGGTGTCTTGCGTTGGTCGCGCCCAGAATGCATCGACAAGCAAATTGATTTCTCCAGAATGTATAATTCTGTGAGAAGTCAATTCTTAAAATTAAATAATGTGGCTAAGCAGCTCTCGAGTAATTTTGACTCGAGTTTCGAGTTGCTTGGCAAATAAAAATTTGAGTCCCCAACCAATCGCCGGTTGGAGCATCAACTTTTGCAATTGCCCTCTACGTCTATTCAGACACCTACGACTTTCTTGTCTCTTACTAGTATCTCCAATGTTGTCTTTATCGCCTTCTCCAAGCGACTGTCCAATTACCCCGGTTTCAAGCCCTGTACTAGACCCAGTAGAGCCCGTACCTGATTCCGTCCCAACTGCCTCAGCCCCGTCAGCTCCGCAAAAGTAGACCTGCGCGCAATCTTGCCCAGATTGTTAAAAACAATCATTGTGCCTCGTTAGCTCCTCCAAGTCCTGTATTACCTACAGCCCCATCAGCGCCTACTTTAAGGGTAGTTGCCCTCGTAGGCAAGTTTTTGTGTCTCGACTTTCGTCGGACACCACTTCTGAGTCATTGGCAGCCTATATTGCTAGCAAATCTTCTGCTAGCGTGTCAATAACTAAATTTAACTTCTCCACCCCTCGTGAAATATCATCATTCAAAATAAATGTTTCACATGATATGTTCCCAATCATTTGTGATCCCAAATTTAGGCCACCACACATGATTGTTCATGAGTTCAAGCGTAACCAGCCTGTCACCCTACCAGTCCCTTCAATACAGGGTACCATTTCTGCCCCAAAAAACTAGCTTCATCTTCTGACCAAATCTTTATTCATTATCAGAATGTCAGAGATCTCACTTCAAAGCTTAAAAGTCTTTTCATTGCCAGCACTTCCTTCGATTCGGACATAATAGCATTTTCAGAAACATGGTTAAACTCAACCATATCTGATTTTGAGATATTACCGAATAACTTTATTTTGTTTAGAAATGATCGGCCGACTCGAGGTGGTGGGGTGTTAATTGCCGTTAAAGCCACTCTCCAGTCTGAACTATTCTGTTTTAGTACGCCTACTGACGCTGAGATTGTCTCAGTTAAGGTGTCTTTTCCTACACGGAATATCTGTATAACATGCTCTTATGTCCCACCTTCTTCAGATATTCAAGTTTATATGAATCAGTTCAGAAGTTTCTTCACACGTGCGGGATAATGACCTATCAATGGTGTTGGGTGATTTTAATTTGCCGAACATCTCTTGGTCATTATTCACTGCTGAAAATTATCTAGTGCCCTCAGCACAGCACGATTTTATAGACTGCATGCTTGATCTTTCGTTGTGTCAAATCAGTTCAATTTCTAATCGTATGAATAGAACACTTGACCTTGTATTTGTTAACGACTACCTTATTTCTAATGTCTCTAGGTCCCCTCCTTTATCTCTTCCTGAGGATGTCTATCATCCAACTTTAGAGATTGCAATGCTAAATTGTAATCCTTTCATTTCGTGCTCATCAGCCAATAAGCCCCGCTATTGCTTTCGCAAAGGAAATTATTCTTTGCTGAATCAGCTTATTTATTCAACCGATTGGTCTTTCTTATATGACTCAGTTGATATGAATACAGCCATTAATTTTTTTTATATCACCCTAAACTCCCTCTTAGATGTGTGTATTACTAAGTCAATTCCTTCGACTACTTTTTCAAAACCACCCTGGTTTACTCCCAGATTATCACATCTAAAAATGTAAAATCCAAATATTTTAAAAAGTTTAAAAAGTCTGGTTCGTGTACAGACTTGGCTAAATATTCCATAGCCAAGTCGAACTTCTTTCTTCTTAATTCTCAATGCTATGAGAATTATCTAATTCGTTGTAAAAGGCAATTCGCCCGAAATCCGAGACAGTTTTATAATTTTGTAAACTTGAAGCGCAATTCTTCAAGTTTGCCATCTTCTTTTTTTCTTGGGATGGATAAAGCTTTATGCTTTAGCAATGACACTGATTCTGCTAACCTCTTTGCTAATTTTTTCCAATCAACTTACTCTTCAGTCTGTCCTAATACTAATTCTTACCATTTTACTATCTCTTCCGCTTGTTCTATACCTCCCCCCATTATTTCACACTCCTCTCTCCTATTAGCTATAAACTCTTTAAAATCTTCTTACTCTCCTGGGCCGGACAATATTCCTAGTTGTCTACTCAAGGAGTGTAGTTCTTCCCTTTTTTATCCATTGCTAAAGCTTTTTAATCTATCCCTTGAAACTTCTGTCTTTCCATCTCTTTGGAAAGAATCTTATATCATTCCTCTTCACAAGAAAGGTGGGAAGTCTGATATACAAAATTACAGGGGCATTGCAAAACTTTGAAAAAATGGATTCAACATGGATTCGTAAAGAATCGGTCAACTATGACCAATCTGCTTGAGTTTACTTCCTTGGTAAATGATGCTTTTCTTTCGAAAATGAAAACTGATGTCATTTACACTGACTTCAGTAAGGCGTTTGACTCTGTGCACCATGATATTTTATTTTTTAAACTTGACCGAATAGGTTTCCCTCTGTCCCTTTTACTTTGGATTAATTCTTATTTAAAAGGTAGGACCCAAAGAGTAATACTGAGGTTGACTAACTCTAAAAGGGTTCACGTTACTTCTGGTGTTCCTCAAGGTAGTCATCTTGGACCTTTACTCTTTACTCTTTTTATAAATGATCTTCCCTCTGTTATATCACATGCCCGTGTACTCATGTATGCGGACGATGTTAAACTTTTTCTATCATACGTATCATCGTCTACAAGACGATTTGAACGCTATGCAACTTTGGTGTTCGGCCAATCAATTGCATCTAAATTGTTCAAAGTGTATGTTTACGACATTTAATCGTACGACACCTTATCTTGTCAGTTATACAATCGACAATATCCCTTTGCAACGTATACTAACAGTAAAGGATCTAGGCGTTATTTTTGATTCTAAACTCTGTTTCAATCTTCATATAGATACCATTGTTAATGAGGCAAAAGGTGTACTTGGATTCATTAAACGATGGTCTAAAGAGTTTAACGATCCTTTTATAACAAAACTTCTGTACATCTCTCTTGTTCGCCCTATCCTTGAATACTGCTCTTGCATCTGGTCTCCACAGTATATTAACAGCCAGGATCGTATTGAATCTGTTCAGAAGCAATTTCTGCTTTTTGCCTTACGAGGTTTAAATTGGGACCCTAATCTTCGGTTGCCGTCCTACTCCAGCAGACTGCTTCTTCTCAACCTTCCGCCGTTAATCAACAGTAGGACAATTCTCGGAGTTGTCCTTCTATATAAGTTGATTATTGACGACATAGATTCGCTTTTCTGCTAGGGCGTCTTCAATTCTCTGTTCCGGCTAGACCAACCAGAATTTATCGCCCCTATGCACAATTCTTTTCGCGTGCTATGTAAAAATTATAATAGTTTGCATCACGTTTTCTCTACCTAACTGTCTCTACCCCTAATAAAATCGTTGCTTTCTGGATACCTTCGGGATGTCGCTGACCATTCCCAGCAATGAGCAGGGGCATAGCTAGCCGGACAGGCTGAAAAATTTTCCCCCACCGGTTCGGTGATTTCCGATTACTTTTCTCTGCGTCCTATCTACTTAACACTCTTTATCTAACTTACATTGCTTTACTTTATTTACAATTTTCTTACTTTCTTTTTTCCTATTTATTTATTTTCTTTATTAATATAGCAAATTAAGATTATTTTTAATTTCACTTGAGATCACTTTTTTCCTACTTACAACCTTCTGCTTAGATGTAGGCTCTAATAGCGTCACTGACAAAATTAGCTGTGAAAAGGGGCACAGCTGGCCGGACTGGCAAATAAAACACCTCCATCGGTCGGTGATGCTATTTAGAAAATTGTATCCTTTAACTAGGCTTTTAGCATATAATTCTATTGTACAATCTTTTGAATTGTTTTGTCGACCATTAATAAATAAATAAATATAATATAATTTAATAATAGTACAATAGAATAAAACAATAAAAGCATAATATAATAAGAGAATATAAAAGTAATATAATGATAGAATAATAGAATAATTGAATAATAGAAAAATAGAATAATAGCATAATAGAATAATAAAATAATAAAATAATAGAATAGAATAATAGAATTATAGAATAATACAATAATAGAATAATAAAATATTAGAATAATAGAATAATAGAATATGAAAATAATAGAATACGAGAACAATTGAATAACATAATAATAAAATAATGGAATAATAGAATGATAGAAAAATGGAATGATAGAATTATAGAATAATGGAACAATAGAACAATAGAATAATAGAAAAATAGAATTATAGAATAATAGAATAATAGAATAATAGAATAATAGAATAACACGAGTATAATAGAATAATAAAATAATGGAATAATGGAATAATGGAATAATAGAATAATAGAATAATAGAATAATAGAATAATAGAATAATAGAATAATAGAATAATAGAATAATAGAATAATAGAATAATAAAATAATAAAATAATAGAATAATAGAATAATAGAATAATAGAATAATAGAATAATAGAATAATAGAAGAGAATAATAGGATAATAGAATAATAGAAAAATGGAATGATAGAAAAATAGAATAAGAGAATAATAGAATAATAGAATAATAGAATAATAAAATAATAGAATAATAGAATAATAGGATAATAGAATAATAGAATAATAGAATAATAGAATAATAGAATAATAGAATAATAGAATAATACAATAATAATAGAATAATAGAATAATAGAATAATAGAATAATAGAATATAAGAATAGAAATGGAATAGAACAAAAAAATAATAGAATGAGAGAATAATATGATAATTGAATAATAGATAATGGAATAACAAAATAATAAAATAATAGAATAATAGAATAAGAAAATAATAATATAATAGAACAATAGAATAATAGAATAATAGAATAATAGAATAATAGAATAGTAGAATAATAAAATAATAGAATAATAAAATAATAGAATAATAGAATTATAGAATTATAGAATAATAGAATAATAGAATAATAGAATAATAGAATAATAGAATAATAGAATAATAGAATAATAGAATAATAGAATAATAGAATAATAGAATAATAGAATAATAGAATAATAGAATAATAGAATAATAGAATAATAGAATAATAGAATAATAGAATAATAGAATAATAGAATAATAGAATAATAGAATAATAGAATAATAGAATAATATATAATATAATAATAGAATAATAGAATATTGGCATAATAGAATAATAAAGTTATATAATAATGGTATAATAGAATAATAGAATAGAAGAATAATCGAATGATAGAATAAGTTAATAATAGAATATTACAACAATAGAAATATAAAATAATAGTATTGTATAATAATTGAATTATAGAATAATAAAATAATAGAATAATATAATAAGAGAGTATTAGATTAAAAGAATAATAGTATAATAGAATAATAGAATAAAAGAATAATGGAATAATAGAATAATAGAATATTAATAAATTAATCGAACAATTGAATAAATAAATAATATAATAATAAAATAAAAGAATAATTGATTAATAGAATAATATAATAAAAGAATAATAGAATAATGGAATAATATAATAATAGAATAATAGAATAGTAGAAAAATAGAATAATAGAACAATAAAATAATTAATTAATAGAATAATAAAATAATAGAGAAATAGAATAATAGAATGATAGAATAATAGAATAATAGCATAATAGAATAATCGAATAATAGAATAATAGAAAAATGAAATAATAGAATAATAGAATAGAATAATAGAATAAGAAAATAGAATAATAAAATATTAAAATAATAGAATCATAGGATAATAGAATAATAGAATAATAAAATAATAAAATAAGAGTATAATAGAATAAGAAAATAATAGAATAATATAATACCAGAATAATAGAATAATAGAATAATCAAAAAGTGAAATAATAGAAAATTATTAAAATAGAATAAGAGAATAATAAAATAGTAGAGTAATAGAATAATAGAATAATAAAATAATAGAATAATAAAATAATAGAATAATAGAATAGAAGATTAAAATAATGGAATGATAGAATAATATGATAATAGAATAATAAAATAATAAAATAATAGAATAATAGAATAATAAAATAATAAAATATTAAAATGATTGAGTAATAGAATATTAGAATAGAATAATAATATAATAGAATAATAGAATAATATAATAATAGAATATTGAAATAATAGATTAATAAAATAATAAAAAAATGAATAATAGAATAATCGAATATTGGCATAATAGAATAATAAAATTATATAATAATGGAATAATAGAATAGAAGAATAATCGCATGATAGAATAATTTTATTAGAATAATAGATATATAAAAGAATAGTATGGTAGACCAATTGAATTATAGAATAATATAATATTAGAATAATATAATAATAGAGTTATAGAATAAAAGAATAATGGAATAATAGAATAATATATTAATAGCGTGATATAATAATAGTATAATAGAAGAATAGAATAATTGAATAATAGAATAATAGAAAAGTAGAATAACAGAATAATACAATATTAGAATAATAGAATAAACGAGTAAGAGAATAAAAGAATAATAGCAAAATAGGATAATATAATAATAAAATAATAGAATAATAGAATACTAGAAAAATATAATTGAATAATAGAATAATACGATAATAGAATAAAGGAATGATAGAATAATGGAATAATATAATAAGAGAATAATAAAATAATAAAATAATAGAATAAGAAAATAATAGAATAATAGAATACGAAAATAATAGAAAAATAAATAAATGGAATAATAGAATAATAGAATAATAGACTAATATAATAATAGATTAATAGAAAAATAAAATAATAGAATAATAGAATAGAATAATGAAATAATAAAATAATAGAATAATAGAACAATATTGTTACGGGGCGAAGTGAAAATAGCTGTTGACTAAGTCCTACTGGGTCTCGCATTTTTTCCGTAAGCAGCCCTCGCTGCTTACACTGGAAGCGCACCGTTATTATTAGTTTTTACATAATAAGTCGATCGCACGCAGTTGCATAAGCTGCATTTTTGTCAAGGTTCATTTTCGTTTTGTGCCTGCAGCTGAACAGAAGTTAAAGAGGACAGAAGCGCGTGCGGAGCACGAATCGTTGTAATTATAATTTATTGTACCGCCTCGTACGAATCGAATTGAATCGAGTTGTTTCTTTCGACGCTTGAAGTCCCTGCCGAATACGCGCCCCGGCACGAGTCTCGGTGCCAACATTCTGAAATATTCTCTGCAGCAGAGAGTGTCCGAGGGATACTCCGCTACGGCGGAGAATTCTGCGAAGCAAGCGACTTGCAAAGTCACAACCTTAGCTGCCTATAGAGAGACACGTGGTGCAAGAGCTAGACTCACACTTAGTAGCCATAACCTTAAAGCGGATTTCATAGTATTGGTGTGGCGAGATGGCTGACGGTATTTAACCCGGTGGAACTGCAACGCTTGTAACGGCATGGTTAACGGGACAGGCTAACGGATCGCCTGTTCCTGCTGGAGTACAAGATAAAGTCGCCGGTGTAGAAAAAGGTAGCGGGGCAGCAATCATAGAAACTTATAGCGGCTGTCCGTCTACATCGTCCGCTGCTACTGGTCCAAAGGAAAGTTCAACACCAATGCAGCAAAGAACTGAGAAAGTGGGAGCTCTTTTCGACCCTTTGGGATACCAGCACGTGATCTACAAGCAGAAACAGGTTGCGGCTAATTGGAGTGTACACCCCAGTTTGCCATATCAAGCAAATACGGCGGTGTTTAACCGGGCTACGGAGCCCAGTACTGCCGCGTACATGGGCCACACAGGTCTGGGAGCGCTCAATAGATCGATTGAGCACGTGCCACGGCAGCAATTTGACAATGTGCATTGTAATAATGCGACGCCGTAATATGGATCGCTGACACCTGCGCAAATCAGCGCGCGACATGTCATCAAAACAAAAATTTACCAATTTTTACAGGTAAAGCAAGAGGAATGGTTGATCTTTATCAGCAATTATGAGCAATCCACAGAGAGATGTGGATTCAGCAACGAGGAAAATCTCATCAGGCTTCAGAAGTGCCTCAGAGGGCAAGCCCTGGATGCGGTGCGTGGAAAACTTATGATCCCAGCTACAGAATGTTGTATGGCCGCTCTGAAATAGTACATGCTGCTCTGCAGCAAAAGCTCCGAGAGGAACCAGCAATAAAGTCAGACAACTTGAACACCGTTATCCGACTGGCCCTAGTTGTCCAAAACTACTGCGCAACGATAGCGGCCATTGGTATGCACGAATATCTTTACGATCCCACGCTTGTTGCTAAGATGCCCAGCAATATGAAATTGGATTGGGGCCGGCATCGAATGTCGAATGAAGGTAGCAGTTTGGACACCTTTGATAACTGGCTGTTCAATGTGGTAATTTGCGCCACTATGGTCACGCCCTACGAGACACCACTGGCTGATAACGAAAAGAAGAGCTCCGCGAAAACCACTAGAGAGCGAATTTTTGTGCACAACACGGTAGATAGCGCTGAGGGTTCTCAGCAACAACGTTCACAACAGAAACAGGAGAGGCTTTCATGTGCGAAGTGCGCCGGTAACCACCGTCTATCAGATTGCGACGACTTCAGATCAATGGGTACAAATCAGCGCTGGGAACTTGTTAAGGAAAAGAGGCTCTGTTTTTTCTTCTTTCTACGTCATTGTGCACAACAGTGTAATTCAAAGAAGAAGTGTCATATAGATGGTTGCGAGTCAACGCACCATGTGCTGCTGCATATGCCTACCATGAGTGGTAGTAAAGTCGAGCACACGGGCCAAGGTAGCAACCACCGGATTATGGCAAGTGGGTCTGCCGTTATGTTTCACGGCAGCTCCGCAAGTAAGACACTGTTTCGATATGTTCCAATCACGCTCTATAGTAAATCAAAAAGCGTGCGCGCATATGCATTAGTGGATGAAGGAGCTGAGTGTACGTTAATAGAAAGAGCGCTTGCAGACGAGCTGGAATTAGATGGTCCTGCGATCCAGCTGTGTCTTAAATGGACAGGGGCATAACCAAGAATGAACCTGAGTCGATGTCCGTGGCTGTGATCATTTCAGCTCCAGAGCATAACGCAATACAGTATGCCTTAAAAAACGTGCGAACAAACGCGAACTTGGACTTACCAGAGCAAAGTATCGGGCCTCAGTTGCTCAAGTCTCGGAAGCACTTATCTACGCTTCCTATTCTGCCGTATAACAACGTCAAGGCTCAGCTTATCATTGGTTTAAACAGTATCAAAATAACTGCACCCTTGGAGATACGAGAAGGTGAAAACGACGTCGTCATAGCAGCGCGAATCCGACTAGGATGGGCCGTACTTGGCCGCCCCATTGTGGGAGACAGCACCACGCCTAGGGTGCTACATATTTGCCAGTGCAGTGCGGCGCGTGGGATGGATAAAGCTGTGAAGAACTATTTTTCAATTGAGTCGCTAGGTGTGAGCATTTCCTCACATCCGCTGAGATCCAAAGAGGACGAACGCTCGATGCAGATTATGGAGGCAACAACAACCTATCTGGAAGACGAAAAGCGCTGGCAGACCGGCCTGTTATAGATGTTCGATCGCATGCACCTGCCAGACTTTTATCAGATGGCTGTTAAGCGCCTGAAATGTTTACATGCAAAGATGTCAAAAGACCCACCACTGAAACAGTTCATGATGAACACGATGCACGATTACAAACAGAAGGTTCTTCCTATCTTTACAGTCACCAATCCGAACAAGAAAAAGACTCGCCTGGTTTGGGATGCGGCTGCCAAAGTTAGTGGCATGTCGTTGAACGATTGTTTGTTGAAAGGTCCAGATACACTAGCGTCTTTGATGGGGGTGCTAATACGCTTCCGAGAGCGTCCTTTCGCAGTATACGGCGACATAAGGGAAATGTTTCATCAAGTCAAGGTGCGCCTAGAAGACCAACCGGCACAGAAGTTTCTCTGGCGTGATGGAGATTCGTCACGCTTCCCCGAAACATACGTTATGCAAGTCATGACGTTTGGAGCATCCTGCTCGCCAGCTCTAGCAAATTACGTCAAGAATAGCAATGCCGAGCGGTTTGTAGCGGAGGATCCGGATGCCGTAAAGGCGATTTGCGAAAACACATTTGTCGACGGATGGCTGCAGTCGGTGGATACCGGAGCTGAAATGATACAGTTAGCTGAGACTGTAAAAAGGATTCATGCAAATTCGAAGCAAGTTATACAGGCGCTGGAAGACGACTGTGAGGAGTTGGACTAGCGTATCAGCGCTCAAGATGAAGCGCAAGAGAAGGTCTTAGGCCTGTGGTGGCTACCTGGACAAGATCTGTTGACGTTTGTGGCGACGCCGAACTTGCTCGCGAAGGCATCTAAGGAGCGCCCAACTAAAAGACGTGTTCTGAGTGTGATCATGTCTATTTTCGACCCGCTCGGGCTGCTAGGATTCTTTAATATACGCGCTAAGATCATTTTTCAGAACATATGGCGATCCAATATCGGATGGGATGACGAGCTCACCAACGAAGACGAAGCCGATTTGCAACACTGGCTTGATCTAGTTTCAAATTTGAATGCCGTCCGCATTCCACGGTGCATGAAGTGGGGGGGCTGAACCCAGGCTGTGCAGATGCATACATTCGTTGACGCCAGTATGAATGCTTACGCCGCAGTTGTATTTTTGCGGGCTGAACTTGATGGCCAAGTACATTGCAGTTTGGTCGCCACGAAACGAGAGTAGCACCCCTAAAGCCCGTATCCATACCTCGAATGGAACTGATGGCCGCGGTCTTAGGTCTGAGACTGGCCAAATGTATCCTAAAGGAAATGTCGGTACCGATACATAGACGAACATTCTGGACAGATTCAAAGGATGTGCTCTACTGGATCCGTTCCAATGCTCGAAAGTTCCAACAATTCGTAGCGCTTCGGATAGCAGAGATTTTAGAAGAATCAGATGTGGACAGCTTGGCGATGGGTACCATCGGCTCAAAACGGGGCAGACGATGGTACGAAATGAACTAAAACGCCTGAAATTCATGGCTCAACCAGGTGGTTCATTGGACCACCATTTTTGTATCTAGAAGAATCGCAGTGGCCACAATCGGCCCTGCATTAAACATGTTGTACCATGCTGAAGAACAGCCCAATCACACGTCGTCCTGGAGATGTATTCTGCCGGATCTGCATCGTTTCAGCAAGCTAGAAAAATTGAGAGCCGTACAGCTATGCGTACTGGATTTCCTACGGAATATTACTAAGAAGGTCAGATTGGACAGAGGACTGGATCTGCAGAAGACGCTGCTCCTTAAAAGAAGCAATGAAATGGATGTGATTTTTATCCGGATTTGTCAAGGAGAGGAGTTTTATTGTGAGATCACCTGCTTAAGGTCGGGGCGCCGCTTACTGTTTAAGTGCTCCCCTTATGTGGATGACTCGGGCATTCTACGTATTAAAAGACAAATAGACAATACAGAAGAAGTCGAGCAATAATAGAATAATAGAATAATAGTGTAACAGAATAATAGAATAATAGAATAATAAAATAATAAAATAATAAAATAATAAAATGATAGAATAATAGAATATTAGCATAATATAATAATAAAATTATATATTATTGGAATAATATAATAATAGAATAGAAGAATAATCGAATGATAGAATAATTTAATAATAGAATATTAAAATAATAGAAATATGAAATTATAATATGGTAGAATAATTGAATTATTGAATAATAAAATAATATACTAATAGCGTAATATAATAATAGTATAATAGAAGAATAGAATAATAGAATAGTAGGATATTATATAATACAACATTAAAATAATAAAATAAACGAGTAAGAGAATTTGTATTCTCTTAATATTCTTTTGAATAATAGCAAAATAGGATAATAGGATAATATAATAATAAAATAATATAATAATAGAATACTAGAAAAGTATAATTGAATAATAGAATAAGGGAATAATAGAATAAGAGAATAACAAAATAATAGAATAATAGAATAATAGAATACGAGAATAATAAAGAGTAATAGAATAATGAAAAATGTAATGATAGAATAATAGAATAAGAGAATAATGGTATTATTCCATTATAAAAAAAAATAATAGATTATTAGAATAATAGATTATTAGAATAATAGAATAATAGAATAACAGAATGATGGAATAATTTAATTATATAATAGTAGAATAAAAGAATAATAGAATATAATAATATAATAATAGATTAATAGAATAATAGAATAGAATAATAGAATAATCGAATAATAAACTAATAGAATAATAAAATAATAGAATAATAGAAAAATAGAATAATAGAATATTAGAATAATAGAATATAAGAATAATAGAATAATTGAATAATAGAATACGAGAATAATAGAATAATTAAATAATAGAATAATAGAGTACTAGTATAATAGAATAATAGAATAATAGAATAATAGAATAATAGAATAATAGAATAATAGAATAATAGAATAATAGAATAATAGAGAAATAGAATAATCGAATAACAGAATAATAGAATAATAGAATAATAGAATAAGAGAATAATTGAATAATAGAATAATAGAATAATAGAATAGAATAATAGAAAAATATAAAAATAGAATAGAATAATAAAATAACAGAATAATAGACTAATAGACTAATAGAATAATAGAATAATAGAATAATAGAATAATAGAATAATAGAATAATAGAATAATAGAATAATAGAATAATAGAATAATAGAATAATAGAATAATTGAATAATAGAATAATAGAAAAATAGAATAATAATAATATAATAATAGAATAATAGAATAATAGAATAATAGAATAATAGAATAATGGAATAACAGAATGATAGAATAATAGATGAATATATTAATAGAATAATAGAATAAAAAAATAATAAAATAATAGAAAAGTAGATTAATAGAATAATAGAATAATATAATAATAGAATAATGGAATACTAGAAAATTAGAAAAATAGAAACAGTAAAATAGAATAATAGAATTCTAGTGTTGGATCCACAGCGTTTTTTTGACCTTGTAAGAATTTTATCTCAAGTGGGCGTGTATGGATGGTATGAAGTTTTAATAAAGGTTTTACAAATTGATGAGCAACACGACTGACTACTATGAATATGCTTACAGAACTGATTTCTTAACATAAATTAAGATTAAAGGGACCGAGCGATTACCGAGTGCTTAATCTTAACATAATCTTAACATAATCTGCTTTGACATTGCTATTGATACTCTGACTAATGTATATATGAGGTATATGACCGAACATCCCGGCCGCATTGAAAGAATTATCTTTCAAGAACAGGTAGAACAGCCAGCTTATGTACTGGCCGGCAACAGAGGTCAGAGGCAGTGCGAATATATACTACACGAACCCGGTTATCTTTGCCACTTATAGGTGTTCACTGGACCGCAGAAGTCGACTCCAACGTGGCGAAATGGCTTGTCTGTGGATAAGCGCTCAGGTGGCAGGGAACACATGACTTGACGAAGTAGAACTGGACGATATCTGACACAGTGTACACAAGAACGAACAATGCTGCGTGCTAAAGCTCTTGCGTTTATGACCCAGAATTGAAGCCGCAGCAGTCCAACTAATTTATTTTATTCCTGCATGGTAATTGCGCAAGTGAAAATGCCGAACATAATTGTGGACAAATTGTGATTCCTTGGGAACAAGTAAAGGATGCCTTTGACGAGAGGAGATATCAGCATGCTCGAGTCTGCCGCCAACCTTAATGAGCTCGTATCCAGAATAGTCATCTATGAAGGGGCTGAGAAATTTCAGACTGCTCTTCAAATCTCTTTGTTTTCTTAGCAATTGCAAATCTTCCTTGAAATAGTGCTGTTGGATGATCCTAATGATGCAGTGCAACGCGTGGCGAAGTTCTTCTGGGCATGGCGGCGAACTTTCGACGAGGTGTTCCTTTTTGTCAATATGGTAAAACCGCAACATAAATGCCATAACTCGAAGCGCCCGAATGTATGAACTAGTTCCGTTCAGCCAGTCCAGAATAGAATTACTTTCGATAATTGCAGCAAATGTAGACTTCCTTTTTTCAGCATCGATAATGTCCATGTCCAAATCATTGTCGAATTGTTGGCAGGGCCATTGAGTCTCGGAATCACGCAGAAACGCAGGTCCTGTAAGCCAAATTGATTGCTGGAGCTCATTAGCTGGGCATCCACGTGACACAATGTCAGCAGGGCTTAATTTTGACGGTATATGTCTCCACCTTCCATCTGCTGTTTGATCTTGTATAATGGATACTCTATTTCCAACAAATGTCGACACGATAGAGTGTTGTTGCAGCTAGTGCAAGACATCAGACCAGAAATGCGCGCTGTGCGCCTTGCCGATGAATATGTTTTTGACAGTTGTATATAACTTACTCAGAAGTTGAGCTCCGCTTAACTCTAATCGAGGAAGCGTCAGCCTCTTGACAGGAGCCACCCGAGATTTAGCAGTCAGAAGGTGAACCTGGACACTACCATACGAGTCCGTGGAACGCACATATACGCAACAGCCGGAAGCACGTATTGATGCGTCACAGAATGCGTGCAGTTGTATGTCTGTGAGCTCAGCTCTCAAGCAAAAACGGGGTACTGAAATCGACGTTACGCAGTTTCTCCATGCTTGTAGAAGTGATTGCGGAACAGATTCATCCCAGGCGAGTTTTATCAGCCATAGCTCCTGTATGATGATTTTCCAGACGATAATGATTGGTGCCAGCAATCCTAATTGATCGAACAGAGAAGACGCAGACGAGAGAATAGTCCTCTTTGTGACTATTGAATACAATTTTTTGGGTTTAAATTCAAATAGTAGCACATCACGACGTTGATCCCAAGCTACGCCAAGTGCGCTAGTGACAGCGTTTTCATCCAAGTTTGAATCCTTCACCGATTCGTCATTCCTAACGGCGGGATGATTGGAGTGCTACGTAACCAATGGGAAGTGTCCTCGGCGAAGTGACCTCGTGTTTGATGTTCTGCAACTCGATGAGCTAGTTTGCTCCGCATAGCAGATCATCAATATAAAACGATGATTTTACAATGGATGCGCCAATGGGAAACTAGTTCACATGCAGATCTGCCAGATATTGCAAACTGCGAACTGCTAAGTATGGGGCCGAGGCCGTTTCATACGTCACTGTATTTAGCTCAACGGTCTGCAAATCACCATCAGGGGATGCTCTGCAAAATATATATTGAAATTTCCGATCCACTGGGCTGACTAAAACTTGTCTATACATTTTCGTAATGTCCGCTGTGATGGCGAAACGAGCCAATCGAAAACGAAGGAGAAGTATTTACAGATCTTCTTGGAGTGTTGGGCCAACGAGAAGCAAATCATTCAAATAATGCTGGAACGATGAAGTGCACGAGGTGTCAAACACGACTCGTAACTTCGTTGATGCACTGCTGGGTTTAAACACACAATGGTGAGGTATATAAAAGTGTGGCTCACATAATCTGGGATTCGTCACTAAAGTCATATGGCCAAGATCCTCATATTTTTTCATGAAGGTTACATATTGCGATTGAACAGTAGGCTGCTGACTGAGGCGCCTCTCGAGCGATAAAATCGACGACGTGCAACATCGCTTGAATTGCCAAGGCACATTTGATCTCCCTTGAAAGGTAGACGCACGACAATCCTGCCGTTATTCATCTGTGTTGTCCTTGAATACATATCTACACAGAGCCGATGTTCTGGATTGATTGACTTTGGAGAATTTTCTAGACCATCAATGCCCCACAGTAATTGAAGATTTTTGTCAATTGACTCCTCCACAGAAAGCAAGCACGTTGATGACTGCTTAGCTGACTGATGACGATACTTCCCAGACACAACCCATCCAAGCAACGTTTTCTGAAGGACTGGCAAATTGTCTCCAAGCTTAATCTGTACAACATCCAGGCATTCGGAAAATGCCTCGGTACCGAGGAGATCTATTCGACCTGACCTGTGGAAAGTTTCGTCTACAAGTGGTGCATTCGCGGGCAACCTCCAATCTGAGGTGTCGATTTCCGAATCCGGCTGGTAGGCAATGTCACACGTTATGCAGAACTGTAGTGTTACTTCAAATGGTGACAAACGAGATTTAATTCCAGTAATTGTACAATTGTTCATTTAAGTCGAGGTCTCCCCTATGCTGCGGATTTCGAAATGATGCTTATCACGGAGTAGATGCATTCGTTGGGGAATCGATAAGTTATGAAATTGACTTGGGAACATGAGTCAAGCAAGTCTCTGCTTTGTTTATACGCCCCTGATGAATCTGGCACTAGTACCTGTGCAGTAGCAAGAATTATTTGTCCGCCTAGTGATTGATTCATATGCGAGTGCGTTGCAGCAGGAGTCGTTGTTGAGGACATTTGCGCTATGGATGATGGCCATGAAGACGATGATGATGCAGGCGGTTGGCCAAAATGCAGAAGCGTGAGATGGCGATGCTTGCAGCTTCGACAACGATTGTTAGACGGACACTGAGCCATCGGATGTCCTAATTGAAGGCAATTAATGAAAAATCCAGCATCGGAGCTGGAACAAACAATGCATGTTGGATTAGTAATAGAAAATGATAATCCCTTCCTAGGACTGTACACGTGTTTTTGTTTCGAAGAATCAGCCTTGCCGCTTGATTGCAGAAATTGACAATGACGTTCCAAAATAGTTGTGCAGTGAGCCCAATTTGGCAATGTACGTAAGTCAAGAGACTCATTCCACTTGTTACGTGTTTGCTGGTCACATTTTCCGATGACGATGAATATCAACATGGCTTGGGCAATATCTGATCCGGTACCCAATGACGATAATGATGAATACAGGGCTGACAGATTGTCCAGCAGACTGCACAGCTGATTTCCGTCCGGTTTGTCGACTGGCTGTAGATTGAATAGTGATTCTATTGTGACTAAAAATGTAAGTGTAGGATTGTCATAACGTGCACTGAAACGAGCAAGAGCCTTGGGATAATTTTCCTGAGTCACTTGGAGTGCCTTTACTGCCTGTAGGGCAGGGCCCTTCAAGCAATTCAGCAGATGATTAAACTTTTCAATGTTCGAAAGAGAGTACTCACGACCGATAATCTGATTGAATGATCTAATGAAGTTTTTAAACTCTGCTCGTTTCCCATCAAATACAGGCGGAGCCAATCGAGGAAGACTCGATGGCGGCGAAGAGCGAATTGGAGCAGGGTTAGAAAATGAGGTGCAGTGCAGTACATCATCCGTTGGGATTGGATGGACAATTTGATACTCACATATGTGTCTTCCACCTCTGCACGTCCATTGTCCAATTCAATTTCAGATTCTACTTCCAAAACCTCCTTAATGTATATCTCCAACATGTCCAAGCGTAATTGTAGCTCACCATGTGATAGTCTTTTTTCACTGCCATCGACCTCAGTAGACACTCTTACCAAATCCTCTAAGTGTGCGATATTGCCTTTTATGTTCGGTCGCTTACGTAAGTTTGCTTCAAGAGTTGACATTTTGTATCGAGAATGTTGTGATCACCGATGGGACCGAGCGACAGTTTTGATACTGCCAAATTTTCACAGCCTAACTTTAACCTGATAATGTCACTCTCACTAATGTGAGCGAGCGACAGTTCAAATGCTCCCACTGTTAACAGAACAGCTAAGAATGTTGCGCTCACCGATGTGAGGGTCGCTTGCAGTGATGAAGCAAAATGCAGTGAAAAAGCAGAGGCAGCGAGCTTCCAGCGACGAAGCAACGGTAACGAGAATGCAGCAGCAAAGCGAAGGTAGCGAGTTTCCAGCGACAAAGCAACGGCAACGAGAAAGGAGATGTGAGGCAAAGGCAATGAGCAATCAAACTCAGAGCGTATCCAGCGCGAAGTAACGGCTACAAGAATGCGGTAGCGAAGCGAAGGTAGCGAGTTTCCAGCGACGAAGCAACGGCAACAAGAAAGAAGAACTGGCCAAATGTTGCTGTCGATGCTGAATTTTGCTCAATTTAACAGCTGTGATCTGCTCGTAATGATCCAAGTTTGAGATGTTGTTGGTGATAATCTCACGCTAGGGCAAAGCGCGCGGTGCATCTCCATTTAGAAAGTGTCCTGCAGTGAGAGCGCTGAAGTCGTTGGGATCAGATGATAGCGGTGACAGCGGGCGAGAGTTGAGTACTGATTCTATCTCAACGACTGCGGTGTTCAGTTCCTCAAAGGTGAACCGGGTGTTAGTGAGGGTACGCAGCAGCAGACTCTTTGCGCTCTTGACAGCTGCTTCCCAAAGACCGCCAAAGTGTGGAGCCCTAGGTGGAATAAAATTAAAGGTTATCTCTTCAGAGGAACAATATGATAGGATAGCATCTTGAGTCCTAGTGTTGAACACGAACTTCCTTAACTCGAGTGGCTTGTTGGATGCTCCGACAAAATTTGTGACGTTGTCACAATAGATGTGCGATACTGGTCCACGACGGGCAACCATGCGATTCAACAATTCCAAAAACTTATTCGTTGAAAGATCCGTTCAATGTAAACGGCCTTTACGGCCATGCAGACATATATGGCGATATAGGATTTTGTGGGACCCTTGCCACGTATTCGAAGATAGGTGTTCACTGGACCGCAGAAGTCGACTCCAACGTGGCGAAATGGCTTGTCTGTGGATAAGGTGGCAGGGAACACATGACTTGACGAAGTAGAACTGGACGATATCTGACACAGTGTACACTAGAACGAACAATGCTGCGTGCTAAAGCTCTTGCGTTTATAACCCAGAATTGAAGCCGCAGCAGTCCAATTAATGCCTGCATGCTGTCCAGAATTTTCAGCATCAATGATGGCCCTGTTAACAATTCGACAATGATTTGGACATGGAGTCTCGAAATCACGTAGAAACGCAGGTCCTGTAAACCAAATTGATTGCTGGAGCTTATGAGCTGGGCATCCACGTGACACGATGCCAGCAGGGTTAAATTTTGACGGTACATATTTCCACCTTCCTACTGCTGTTTGATCTGGTATAATGGAAACTCTATTTCCAAAAAATGTCGACAAGGTGATAGAATGTCGTTGCAGTCAGTGCAAGACAATCTGCGAATCAGACCAGAAATGCGCGCTGTACGGCTTGCCGATGAATATGTTTTTGACAGTTGTATATAACTTACTCAGAAGTTGAGCTCCGCTTAACTCTAATCGAGGAAGCGTCAGCTTCTTGACAGGAGCCACCCGAGATTAAGCAGTCAGAAGGTGAACCTGGACATTGCCATACGACACCGTGGAACGCACATATACGCAACAGCCGTAAGCACGTATTGATGCGTCACAGAATGCGTGCAGTTGTATGTCTGTGAGCTCAGCTTGCAAGCAAAAACGGGGTACTGAAATCGACGACAATTCCTTGAGAGACGTTACGCAGTTTCTCCATGCTTGTAGAAGTGATTGCGGAACAGATTCATCCCAGGCGAGTTTTATCAGCCATAGCTCCTGTATGATGATTTTCAAGACGATAATGATTGGTGCCAGCAATCCTAATTGATCGAACAGAGAGAGAGAGAGAGAAAGAGAGAAGACGCAGTCGAGAGAATAGTCCTCTTTGTGACTGTTGAATACAATTTTTTGGGTTTAAATTCAAATAGTAGCACATCACGACGTTGATCCCAAGCTACGCCAAGTGCGCTAGTGACAGCGTTTTCATCCAAGCTTAAATCCTTTACAGATTCGTCGTTCCTGACGGCGGGATGATTGGAGTGCCACTTAACCAATGGGAAGTGTCCTTGGCGAAGTATCTCGGTGACCTCGTGTTTGATGTTCTGCAACTCTATGAGCTCGTTTGCTCCGCATAGCAGATCATCAACATAAAACGATGATTTTACAATGGATGCGCCAATGGGAAACTTGTTCACATGCAGATCTGCCAGATATTGCAAACTGCGAACTGCTAAGTATTTAGCTCAAAGGTCTGCAAATCAGCACCAGGGGATGCTCTCCAAAATTTATATTGAAATTTCCGATCCACTGGGCTGACTAAAACTTGTCTATACATTTTCGTAATGTCCTCCGTGATGGCGTTACGAACCAATCGAAAACGAAGCAGAAGTATATACAGATCTTCTTGGAGTTTTGGGCCAACGAAAAGCAAATCATTCAATGAATGCTGGGACGATGAAGTGCACGAGGCGTCAAACACGACTCGTAACCTCGTTGATGCACTGCTGAGTTTAAACACACAATGGTTAGGTATATAAAAGTGTGGCTCACTTTATCTCGGATTCGTCACTAAAGTCATATGGCCAAGATCCTCATATTTTTTCATGAAGGTTACATATTGCGATTGAACAGTAGGCTGCTGACTGAGGCGCCTCTCGAGCGATAAAAAACGATGACGTGCAACTTCGCTTGAATTGCCAAGCCACATTTGATCTCCCTTGAAAGGTAGACGCACGACAATCCTGCCGTTATTCATCTGTAATGTCCTTGAATACATATCTTCACAGAGCCGATGTTCTGGATTGATTGACTTTGGAGAATTTTCTAGACCATCAATGCCCCACAGTAATTGAATGACGATGATGGCCCTGTTAACAATTCGACAATGATTTGGACATGGAGTCTCGAAATCACGTAGAAACGCAGGTCCTGTAAACCAAATTGATTGCTGGTGCTTATGAGCTGGGCATCCACGTGACACGATGCCAGCAGGGTTAAATTTTGACGGTACATATCTCCACCTTCCTACTGCTGTTTGATCTTGTATAATGGAAACTCTATTTCCAAAAAATGTCGACAAGGTGATAGAATGTCGTTGCAGCCAGTGCAAGACAATCTGCGAATCAGACCAGAAATGCGCGCTGTACGGCTTGCCGATGAATATGTTTTTGACAGTTGTATATAACTTACTCAGAAGTTGAGCTCCGCTTAACTCTAATCGAGGAAGCGTCAGCTTCTTGACAGGAGCCACCCGAGATTAAGCAGTCAGAAGGTAAACCTGGACATTGCCATACGGCTCCGTGGAACGCACATATACGCAACAGCCGTAAGCACGTATTGATGCGTCACAGAATGCGTGCAGTTGTATGTCTGTGAGCTCAGCTTGCAAGCAAAAACGGGGTACTGAAATCGACGACAATTCCTTGAGAGACGTTACGCAGTTTCTCCATGCTTGTAGAAGTGATTGCGGAACAGATTCATCCCAGGCGAGTTTTATCAGCCATAGCTCCTTTATGATGATTTTCAAGACGATAATGATTGGTGCCAGCAATCCTAATTGATCGAACAGAGAGAGAGAGAGAGAGAAAGAGAGAAGACGCAGTCGAGAGAATAGTCCTCTTTGTGACTGTTGAATACAATTTTTTGGGTTTAAATTCAAATAGTAGCACATCACGACGTTGATCCCAAGCTACGCCAAGTGCGCTAGTGACAGCGTTTTCATCCAAGCTTAAATCCTTTACAGATTCGTCGTTCCTGACGGCGGGATGATTGGAGTGCCACTTAACCAATGGGAAGTGTCCTTGGCGAAGTATCTCGGTGACCTCGTGTTTGATGTTCTGCAACTCTATGAGCTCGTTTGCTCCGCATAGCAGATCATTAACATAAAACGATGATTTTACAATGGATACGCCAATGGAAAACTTGTTCACATGCAGATCTGCCAGATATTGCAAACTGCGAACTGCTAAGTATTTAGCTCAAAGGTCTGCAAATCAGCACCAGGGGATGCTCTCCAAAATTTATATTGAAATTTCCGATCCACTGGGCTGACTAAAACTTGTCTATACATTTTCGTAATGTCCTCCGTGATGGCGTTACGAACCAATCGAAAACGAAGGAGAAGTATATACAGATCTTCTTGGAGTTTTGGGCCAACGAAAAGCAAATCATTCAATGAATGCTGGGACGATGAAGTGCACGAGGCGTCAAACACGACTCGTAACCTCGTTGATGCACTGCTGAGTTTAAACACACAATGGTTAGGTATATAAAAGTGTGGCTCACTTTATCTCGGATTCGTCACTAAAGTCATATGGCCAAGATCCTCATATTTTTTCATGAAGGTTACATATTGCGATTGAACAGTAGGCTGCTGACTGAGGCGCCTCTCGAGCGATAAAAAACGATGACGTGCAACTTCGCTTGAATTGCCAAGCCACATTTGATCTCCCTTGAAAGGTAGACGCACGACAATCCTGCCGTTATTCATCTGTGTTGTCCTTGAATACATATCTTCACAGAGCCGATGTTCTGGATTGATTGACTTTGGAGAATTTTCTAGACCATCAATGCCCCACAGTAATTGAAGATTTTTTTCAATTGACTCCTCCACAGAGAGCAAGCACGTTGATGACTGCTTAGCTGACTGATGACGATACTTGCCAGAGACAACCCATCCAAGCAACGTTTTCTGAAGGACTGGCAAATTGTCTCCAAGCTTAATCTGTCCAACAGCCAGGCATTCGAAAAATGCCTCGGTACCGAGGAGATCAATCCGACCTGACCTGTGGAAAGTTTCGTGCACAAGTGGTGTATTCGCGGGCAACCTCCAATCTGAGGTGTCGATTTCCGAATACGGCTGGTAGGCAACGTGAGACGTTATGCAGAACTGTAGTGTTACTTCAAATGGTGACAAACGAGATTGAATTCCAGAAGTTGTACAGTTGCTTATTTTAGTCGAGGTCTCCCCTATGCTGCGGATTTCGAAATGATGCTTATCACGGAGTAGATGCATTCGTTGGGGAATCGATAAGTTATGAAATTGACTTGGGAACATGAGTCAAGCAAGTCTCTGCTTTGTTTATACGCCCCTGATGAATCTGGCACTAGTACCTGTGCAGTAGCAAGAATTATTTGTCCGCCTAGTGATTGATTCATATGCGAGTGCGTTGCAGCAGGAGTCGTTGTTGAGGACATTTGCGCTATGGATGATGGCGACAGAGACGATGATGATGCAGGCGGTTGGCCAAAATGCAGAAGCGTGTGCTGGCGATGCTTGCAGCTTCGACAATGATTGTTAGACGGACACTGAGCCATCCGATGTCCTTATTGAAGAGAGAGTTCTCAGTTGGGAGTGATTGACGTATTTTACTTGTTCTTCAAGATTTTTATAAAGTTTTGCGCTTTAATCCTGCTTTTTATTTCAAAATTTTGCATTTTTCGGTGCTTTATTTAAAAAGCTTTTATAAATTGTGCAAAGTGTTTTCTGTTGTGCAGCGTAAGTCTGTTAATTATTGCATTTATAAAACGCGGGGTCAGTTCCGTGATGTTGTTATTGCCTGTTTTGATTCTTTTGCTTTGGTGCTCCCCTGTGCATACACTTGTTTGTGCGTGTGTTCGCTGCATAGTTTCTGCTTGTGCATCGGGCTCTCGCAAATTTTTTCTATTGCTATTCGCTCCAAACAATTTGTTTGTATACGAATAATTGCTTTTTCACTGTTTACTTGACCTGTCTTGTGCACCGTTTTCGATTTGGTCTGCGCTCTCGCAACTCGCAACTTGCATACGCATTTAATAATTATGTTGTGCTGTAAGAAACCGTGCACGTTCAAGCAGGCTAATGATTCTGCACTGCCGCAATTTGTTAATTGCTGGCTGTGTGAGAATATGATGCATGCTAAATGTGCAGGTTTCACTGGGCGTGATTGCCACAAGATCGCTGCTATTGCCAAGAAGGGCTGCGGTCGTGCCCAGAATGCATCGACAAGCAAATGGATTTCTCCAGAATGTATAATTTTGTGAGAAATCAATTCTTAAAATTAAATAATGTGGCTAAGCAGCTCTCGAATAATATTGACTCGAGTTTTGAGTTGCTTGGAAAATACAAATTCGAGTCCCCAACCAATCGCCGGTTGGAGCCTCAACTTTTGCAATTGCCCTCTATGTCTGTTCAGACACCTACGACTTTCTTGTCCCTTCCTAGCAACTTGGATGTATCTCCAATGTTGTCTTTATCGCCTTCTCCAAGCGACCAATTACCCCTGTTTCAACCCCTGCACTAATCCCAGTAGAGCCCGTATCTGATCCCGTCCCAGTTAATTAAACTGCCTCCGCCCCGTCAGCTCCTGGCCGCAAAGGTAGACCTGCGCGCAATCTTGCCCAGATAGTTAAAAACAAACATTGTGCCTCGTTAGCTCCTCCAACTCCTGTATTACCTACAGCCCCATCATCGCCTACTTTAACGGTTGTTGCCTCTCGTAGGCAAGTTTTTGTGTCTCGACTTTCGTCGGACACCACTTCTGAGTCATTGGCAGCCTATATTGCTAGCAAATCTTCTGCTAGCGTGTCAATAACTAAATTTAATTTCTCCACCCCTCGTGAAATATCATCATTCAAAATAAATGTTTCACATGATATGTTCCCATCATTTGTGATCCCAAATTTTGGCCACCACACATGATTGTTCATGAGTTCAAGCCTAAAAAGCGTAACCAGCCTGTCACCCTTCCAGTCCCTTCAATACAGGGTACCATTTCTGCCCCAAAAAACTAGCTTCATCTTCTGACCAAATCTTTATTCATTATCAGAATGTCAGAGGTCTCATTTCAAAGCTTAAAAATCTTTTCACGGCCAGCACTTCCCTTGATTCGGATATAATAGCATTTTCAGAAATATAGTTAAACTCAACCATATCTGACTTTGAGCTTTTACCGAATAACTTTATTTTGTATAGAAATGATCGGCCGACTCGAGGTGGTGTGGTGTTTATTGCCGTTAAAACCACCCTCCGGTCTGAACTATTTTGTTTTAGTACGCCTACTGACGCTGAGATTGTCTCAGTAAAGGTGGCTTTTGCTACACGGAATATCTATGTAACATGCTCTTATGTCCCACCTTCTTCCGATATTCAAGTTTATATGAAACATATTACTTGTATTAATGAAGTTTCTTCACACGTGCGTGATAATGACCTATTAATGGTGTTGGGGGATTTTAATTTGGCGAAAATCTCTTAGTCATTATTCACTGCTGAAAATTATCTAGCGCCCTCTGCACGATTTTATAGACTGCATGCTTGATCTTTCGTTGTTTCAAATCATTTCGTGCTCATCAGGCAATAAGCACCGCTGTTGCTTTCGCAAAGGAAATTATTCTTTGCTGAATCAGCTTAGTTATGCAACCGATTGGTCTTTCTTATATGACTCAGTTCATATGAATACAGCCATTAATATTTTTTTATATCACCCTAAACTCCCTCTTAGATGTGTGTATTCCTAAGTCAATTCCTTCGACTACTTTTTCAAAACCACCTTTGTTTACTCCCAGATTATCACATCTAAAAACTGTAAAATCGAAATATTTTAAAAAGTTTAAAAAGTCTGGTTCGTGTACAGACTTGGCTAAATATTCCATAGCCAAGTCGAACTTCTTTCTTCTTAATTCTCAATGCTATGAGAATTATCCAATTCGTTGTAAAAGGCAATTCGCCTGAAATCCGAGACAGTTTTATAATTTTGTAAACTTGAAGCGCAAATCTTCTTTTTTTTTTGGGATGGATAAAGCTTTATGCTTTAGCAATGACACTGATTCTGCTAACCTCTTTGCTAATTTTTTCCAATCAACTTACTCTTCAGTCTGTCCTAATACTAATTCTTACCCTTATACTATTTCTTCCGCTAGTTCTATACCTCCCCCCATTATTTCATACTCCTCTCTCCTATTAGCTATAAAAATCTCTTTAAAATCTTACTCTCCGGGGCCGGACAATATTCCTAGTTGTCTACTCAAGAAGTGTAGTTCTTCCCTTCTTTTTCCATTGCTAAAGCTTTTTAATCTATCGCTTGAAACTTCTGTCTTTCCATCTCTTTGGAAAGAATCTTATATCATTCCTCTTCACAAGAAAGGTGGGAAGTCTGATTTACAAAATTACAGGGGCATTGTACAATTTTCCGCTATTCCTAAATTATTTAAAAAAATAATCACTTCGAATTTGCAGCATTTCTGCAAATGAGTTGTTTCCCCTGTTCAACATGGATTCGTAAAGAATCGGTCAACTACGACCAATCTGCTTGAGTTTACTTCCTTGGTAAATGATGCTTTCCTTTCGAAAATGCAAACTGATGTCATTTACACTGACTTCAGTAAGGCGTTTGACTCTGTGCACCATGACATTTTACTTTTTAAACTTGACCAAATAGGTTTGCCTCTGTCTCTTTTACTTTGGATTAATTCTTATTTAAAAGAGTAATACTGAGGCTGACTACCTCTAAACGGGTTCACGTTACTTCTGGTGTTCCTCAAGGAAGTCATCTTTGACCCTTATTTTTTACTCTTTTTATAAATGATCTCCCCTCTGTTATATATCACATGCCCGTGTACTCGTGTATGCGGACGATGTCAAACTTTTTCTATCATATACTAACCCCCTACATCATTCTCGTCTACAAGACGATTTGAACGCTATGCAACTTTGGTGTTCGGCCAATCAATTGCATCTAAATTGTTCAAAGTGTATGTTTATGACATTTAATCGTACGACACCTTATCTTGTCAGTTATACAATCGACAATATCCCTTTGCAACGTCTACTAACCGTTAAGGATCTAGGCGTTATTTTTGATTCTAAACTCTTTCAATTTTCACATTTAATGAGGCAAAAGGTGTACTTGGATTCATTAAACGATGGTCTAAAGAGTTTAACGATCCTTTTATAAAAAAAACTTCTGTACATCTCTCTTGTTCGCACTGTCCTTGAATACTGCTCTTGCATCTGGTCTCCACAGTATAACAATAGCCAGGATTGTATTGAATCTGTTTAGAAGAAATTTCTGCTTTTTGCCTTACGAGGTTTACATTGGGACCCTAATCTTCGGTTGCCATCCTACTCCAGCAGACTGCTTCTTCTCAACCTTCCGTCGTTAACCAACCGTAGGACAACTCTCGGTGTTGTCCTTCAACATTAGTTGATTATTGGCGACATAGATTCTCCTTTTCTGCTAGGCCGTCTTCAATTCTCTGTTCCGGCTAGACCAACCAGAAATTATCGCCCCTTATTCCTATCTACGTGCACAACAGACTACGCTATGCACAATCCTTCTGCTTAGATGTAGGCTCAAATAGCGTCACTGACAGAATTAGCTGCAAATAAAACACCTCCATCGGTCGGTGATGCTATTTAGAAAATTGTATTCTTTAACTAGGCTTTTAGCCTAGCTTTTCCTACACGGAATATCTATGTAACATGCTCTTATGTCCCACCTTCTTCTGATATTCAAGTTTATATGAAACATATTACTTGTATTAATGAAGTTTCTTCACACGTGCGTGATAATGACCTATTAATGGTGTTGGGGGATTTTAATTTGGCGAACATCTCTTAGTCATTATTCACTTCTGAAAATTATCTAGCGCCCTCTGCACGATTTTATAGACTGCATGCTTGATCTTTCGTTGTTTCAAATCATTTCGTGCTCATCAGGCAATAAGCACCGCTGTTGCTTTCGCAAAGGAAATTATTCTTTGCTGAATCAGCTTAGTTATGCAACCGATTGGTCTTTCTTATATGACTCAGGTCATATGAATACAGCCATTAATATTTTTTTATATCACCCTAAACTCCCTCTTAGATGTGTGTATTCCTAAGTCAATTCCTTCGACTACTTTTTCAAAACCACCTTTGTTTACTCCCAGATTATCAGATCTAAAAACTGTAAAATCCAAATATTTTAAAAAGTTTAAAAAGTCTGGTTCGTGTACAGACTTGGCTAAATATTCCATAGCCAAGTCGAACTTCTTTCTTCTTAATTCTCAATGCTATGAGAATTATCCAATTCGTTGTAAAAGGCAATTCGCCTGAAATCCGAGACAGTTTTATAATTTTGTAAACTTGAAGCGCAAATCTTCAAGTTCGCCATCTTCTTTTTTTTTTGGGATGGATAAAGCTTTATGCTTTAGCAATGACACTGATTCTGCTAACCTCTTTGCTAATTTTTTCCAATCAACTTACTCTTCAGTCTGTCCTAATACTAATTCTTACCCTTATACTATTTCTTCCGCTAGTTCTATACCTCCCCCCATTATTTCATACTCCTCTCTCCTATTAGCTATAAAAATCTCTTTAAAATCTTACTCTCCGGGGCCGGACAATATTCCTAGTTGTCTACTCAAGAAGTGTAGTTCTTCCCTTCTTTTTCCATTGCTAAAGCTTTTTAATCTATCGCTTGAAACTTCTGTCTTTCCATCTCTTTGGAAAGAATCTTATATCATTCCTCTTCACAAGAAAGGTGGGAAGTCTGATTTACAAAATTACAGGGGCATTGCACAACTTTCCGCTATTCCTAAATTATTTGAAAAAATAATCACTTCGAATTTGCAGCATTTCTGCAAATGAGTTGTTTCCCCTGTTCAACATGGATTCATAAAGAATCGGTCAACTACGACCAATCTGCTTGAGTTTACTTCCTTGGTAAATGATGCTTTCCTTTCGAAAATGCAAACTGATGTCATTTACACTGACTTCAGTAAGGCGTTTGACTCTGTGCACCATGACATTTTACTTTTTAAACTTGACCAAATAGGTTTGCCTCTGTCTCTTTTACTTTGGATTAATTCTTATTTAAGAGAGTAATACTGAGGCTGACTACCTCTAAACGGGTTCACGTTACTTCTGGTGTTCCTCAAGGAAGTCATCTTTGACCCTTATTCTTTACTCTTTTAATAAATGATCTCCCCTCTGTTATATATCACATGCCCGTGTACTCGTGTATGCGGACGATGTCAAACTTTTTCTATCATATACTAACCCCCTACATCATTCTCGTCTACAAGACGATTTGAACGCTATATAACTTTGGTGTTCGGCCAATCAATTGCATCTAAATTGTTCAAAGTGTATGTTTATGACATTTAATCGTACTACACCTTATCTTGTCAGTTATATAATCGACAATATCCCTTTGCAACGTCTACTAACCGTTAAGGATCTAGGCGTTATTTTTGATTCTAAACTCTTTCAATTTTCACATTTAATGAGGCAAAAGGTGTACTTGGATTCATTAAACGATGGTCTAAAAGGTTTAACGATCCTTTTATAAAAAAAACTTCTGTACATCTCTCTTGTTCGCACTGTCCTTGAATACTGCTCTTGCATCTGGTCTCCACAGTATAACAATAGCCAGGATTGTATTGAATCTGTTTAGAAGAAATTTCTGCTTTTTGCCTTACGAGGTTTACATTGGGACCCTAATCTTCGGTTGCCATCCTACTCCAGCAGACTGCTTCTTCTCAACCTTCCGTCGTTAACCAACCGTAGGACAATTCTCGGTGTTGTCCTTCTACATTAGTTGATTATTGGCGACATAGATTCTCCTTTTCTGCTAGGCCGTCTTCAATTCTCTGTTCCGGCTAGACCAACCAGAAATTATCGCCCCTTATTCCTATCTACGTGCACAACAGACTACGCTATGCACAATCCTTCTGCTTAGATGTAGGCTCAAATAGCGTCACTGACAAAATTAGCTGCAAATAAAACACCTCCATCGGTCGGTGATGCTATTTAGAAAATTGTATTCTTTAACTAGGCTTTTAGCATATAATTCTATTGTATAATCTATTGAATAATGAGGAAGACACTTGTTTTTTCGACCGTTAATAAATAAATAAATAAATAAATAAATAATAATAGAATAGAAGAAAAATCGAATGATAGAATAATTTAATATTCGAATATTAGAATAATAGAAATATAAAATAATAGTATGTTACAAAAATTGAATTATAGTATAATAAAATAATAGAATAATATAATAAACGAGTAATAGAATAATTCTATATAAAAGAATAATAGTATAATAGAAGAATAGAATAATAGAATAATGGAATAATTGAATAATAGAATAATAGAATTAAAGAATCTTGAAATATGCATAAGTTTTTCGGCAACAACTAATATTTGAATCCTGGTCACACTTAAGTCTCATGTTTTGCTTTGTGCTTATTCTTATTCTTAAGTATACCATTGTCTGTCGCTTATGAACTACCGAACAATGTAGACGTACAGATGAGTATAAAAAGAAAAACCTATTAATCCGGTTCAGTTTCCTGTTTAGTTCCACTTTAAAAACATTATATAACCTACAGGTTATGGGCCCAGGGCTCTAAACACGAAATTGCGCGATTAACTTTAATTACTGTGTGTGATTATACGAAAACAATAAGACTTGGGAGCTTGTGGAATTGCCAGCGAATAAGAAAGCGATAGGCTGCAAATGGGTCTTTGGCATAAAAGTTCACAAGGATGGCTATGTAGAGCGCTTTAAGTCAAGATTATTTGCCAAAGGATGTGCGCAGCGATATGGCGTTGATTTCTTTGAGACGTTCTCTCCAGTTGTGAGATACTCGTCTGTACGAATGATTATGGCATTGGCAGTCGAACATAAGTTGTTTGTGCATCAGATGGACGTGTCTACTGCCTACCTGAATAGTGAGCTTTCAGAGGAAGTTTATATGAAACAACCGGACGGATTCGTAAGCGATGAATTCCCTTATAAAGTCTTGAAACTAAAAAAATCTCTCTATGGGCTAAAGCAAAGCAGTAGAGAGTGGAACAGTAGACTGGACGCAGTCTTGAAAAAACTGGGTTTTACTCCATGTGTCAGCGAGCCCTGCCCTCCACATGCATCCCGGCATTGATTGCACCATCCATCACCGATAATCAGCCGGGCTTCACTCTTGACCCTGCATCATGGAACATTCCGTCAAACATACAACTAGCTGATCCTGAATTCTTCAAATCTCAGCAAATCGACATGTTGATCGTAACCAGTCTGTTTTTCGATCTGCTTTGCGTTGGCCAGATCAAACTAGCTGCTGGACTGCCGATACTGCAAAAGATTCGCTATGGTTGGGTCGCGACTGGAGGTGCTGCACATGCAGGAAAATCATCGCTCGTGGCTAGGCGATTAGTGATGAATCCAGATCTGCTGGTAGGCTCGCATCTGCAGACGAATGCACAGATTGACGAATTAATCCGTCGGTTTTGGAAGCTGGAATCTTGCACCGAGCCTGAGTCATCACCGAACAGGGAGGAGCGTGACTGCGAGGCACACTTTCAGGCCAATTTTAAGCGTCTGCCGACTGGCGAGCATTCAGCTCGCTTACCGCTTCGACTAAGCCTGGATCAGCTGGGTGACTCCTATCAACAGGCGCTTCGCCGATTTCTTAATTTAGAAAGGAAACTAGACCGCAACCCAACTTTGAAAACCCAGTATGCAGCATTTATGAAGGAATATCTTGACTTAAATCATATGTCACTTGTTAGCTCAGCTGCACTGGGCCAATGCAAATACTATCTGCCACATCACTGCGTGCTGAAGGAGGATAGTACAACCAAGCTAAGGGTCGTGTTTGATGGATCAGCAGCAACTACCTCTGGACATTCGCTGAATGATGCACTGATGGCAGGTCCTACCATCCAACCGAAACTGTTTTCGATACTGATGCGTTTTCGTACATTCGCAGTCACCCTTACAGGCGACATATGAAAAGTACGAGTTGAACC
The DNA here is from genome assembly GCF_030788295.1 of Drosophila virilis. Taxonomy (NCBI): domain Eukaryota; kingdom Metazoa; phylum Arthropoda; class Insecta; order Diptera; family Drosophilidae; genus Drosophila; species Drosophila virilis. Next base: position 67,326 of record NW_027212920.1, on the reverse strand, counting down.
AGCAAACAGCTATATTTAATGTATCCTGTGATATCTCGAAAAAGTTAGGCCTTGTTTGGGATCCCGCCTCAAACTGTTTTCTTATTTCTTTTTCTCCACTGAGGCTACCCTCGAGATTGACAAAACGATCAATCCTCTCCTCAATTGCTCGTTTTTACGACCCCCTTGGTCTTGTTGGGCCTGTAATAACAAAATCTAAAATTTTTATGCAGGATCTCTGGAGAGAAACACTTAAGCACAGCCTGGGTCAACTTCTGCGCTGATTTTGAGCAGACTCAGTAATTCCAGTATCCGTCGTGCACTCTCATCAGACAGCACAGTTGAGATTCACGGATTTTGTGATGCCAGCCTGAGCGCTTATAAAGCATGCGTCTATACAGTTTCAAGGTGCCATGGCAACACAAGCGTACGCCTCTTGTGTTCCAAGTCGCGTGTCGCGCCTGTGAAAACCATCACTGTACCAAAGCTGGAACTCTTGCGGAGCTGCATTATTGGTTGAACTTCTCAGCGAAATCTGCCAACTGAAAATGTTTAACTGGCTGCTTCCGGTAGCCGCCTCACAAATCTTACAACAACAAATATCACATCGGGGTCGCCAAATGTTGCGCTATTGAGCTTTATGAATAGCCTTCACAAATATGAATAAATTCAAATTTGTTTCTTTATTTGTTAAAAGTTACGAAAGGCATACAGACCCGAATCGTTATGTGTTTATTATTAAGGAACAATAAAATTTCTGTTGGAATGCGATAGAATGCGAAGCAGATGCGCATGAATATGTGTGTTCATGTATACAGAAATTCTCACAGCTGCTGCCCCATTCAATTGCGCAGTTGCATATAACTGTGGTTTTTTCATAACCGATTTTTATGAAATTTTCTACAGTATATTTGAGTATTCTCAAAACGTTAATTGGATTTAAATTGTGGCTTAAATAGGTTTGCAAAAAAAGTTGGGTTATTAACATTATTTATAGCTCTGTGGTGGTAGAGGGGAAGTGGCGATTGGTATACATTAATGATAATTGCTATATATATTTTCTGAAAAGAACCTTTTGGGTTCTATCCCAAAAATACTCTCCAGTTCAAAAGATTGACTGGGAAGCCAGAAGTCATAATTTATGAAGCAGCAAGGAATAGTTGACAGAGTCGAAAGCCTTATAGATGACGTCAGTCTGCATTCTTTTCTTAACTCATCGATTACAAACGAAGTAACGTTAAGGTCAAGAAAGTTAGTGGTTGTAGATTTACGCTTCACGAACCCATGCTGGGATGGTGATTATGAACAATGAAATATGAACATAAACTAAAGATAGACAAGGTACCAATGCGTTCCGATGAAAGAGCACTCCTCCTCCAATACGGGAAGCTCGATCACATCTGTAAGTGCTGTATTTGAAAGTAAAAATTGAAGAGTCACTTACTTTAAACGACGCAATATCCCTTTAATAATCGAATTTAAATTTTTTCATCATTATACCTGGGGCTTTAAATTTTGCCTGTCTAAAGGCTTTTATATCGTCTGATGATGAGGGGCAAGCTTAGAAATAAAAATAAGTCTATTCTGTTGCAGAAGACTAAAATCGCTAACGAGACCAACAGACTTGGTGTATGAAGGAAACTTGCTGCCAGACGATTAAAATTGGGCAGTGTCAAAAAATGAACTATGGTGAGAACATCAATGTTTGGATCTTCTGGAATGGGAAGCAATTAATGACTGCCGTTATGTGGTACACAAGGGTATGTAACTCTTCGAATCCCAGAACAGTTGACCCGACAACCCGATAGAGGTGATGTTTTGCAGTTCTTACCGCCGGCTCCCCAAAGGCCACTGAAGTGAGGGGCGCGCTGTAATGAAGTCAATTGTGTCCGGCATACTAACCGGAGCACAGCGTCTTCCTCCAGTTACTGAAGGAAGAGATTTTTTAGCAACAACACGTTTTTGGCGTTGACAAAGTTGGTGGCATTGTCAGACCAAATCTGACGTGGCTTGCCACGAGTGCATATAAAACGCCTTAGAGAATTGAAAAATGCACACGTAGATAGATCCAAATGAATGACTTGCGTGGCGAATCAAATAAATACGATCATATAGAATTTTATAGAAGCTTTCTTTCGAGCAGAAATAAAAGGAATGGGAAAAGTAAAACTTGATATATATTTAAAATGTTCGAGACATGTCTGATGTGGTGGATCTCAAGAGACAGAACTCAATAGTTTCTTCTTCTATTGTATCGGAATATATGGCTTTGCTTGAAGCAGTTAGATAAGATCTATGGCGACCGTTGATATATAGTATAAAATTTTAATCTAGTGGGTCGATAAAAATACTTGGGAATAATAAAGATTGTGATTGGATGACCAGTCTCAAACACCACAAGAGTTAATATAAAGAACCATGTTCCAAAAGAGCAAATTAAAAATAGAATAAAACGCTCGTGACCAATATCCTGACAGAGCCGGGGCCGGCTTCCAGATTTGTGAACCCCAGAAACAAATTTGGTCTAACAAACTATTTCTATTTCTTTCACTAAAATATCTTATTTTTAATTTCGTATAATTTTTATTAAACCATTAAGGTTTTTTTAGAATTGCCATTAATCCTAGAACTAGTTTTGAAAAGAACAGTTTCTGGAAAATGTGAATCATTAATATTGTTTCCAGAAGGCGAAACTTGTCCTAGAAGAAACTGTATTGTAACATTAATAATTATAATTAAAATGTTCAATGTATATTTTGAGGAGTTGTGTTGGAATAATGGGTGTTGAAAATTACAAACACTCATTTACACAAAATTTACAATGACTTTTGTTACTTCAGTCTTGATACTGGAATGTTTATATCGTTTAAGCTTCCTCTTTTGAGCGTCAGGGTAAACAAGTTTATACGCTCAATAAGTAAAATAAATAAATATTGAAAATAATACAAAATTTAACTAGTGTTATTATTTAATTGTTTATGATATTAGACTGCAAATTTTAAAATAATAATAAAGTTTTTAAGTTCGTGACTAATACGAGGAATTAAAGAGAGGCTTATCCATACAACTGGTGTCTTCTCTGATCAACAAGTTTAATTGTGTACAGTATTACAATTAAATCAAACATAATTCCATTCCGAAATTCGCAATCCGCAAAAGAACTTAACGTGTCTTACCAATTGTAATTAACGTATAAATCTAATTCGGTCGTTGCAACAGAGTGAATTTTGTGAAACATAAATTAAAAATCCAAAATTATTGAAAAATGGACCAACCAGAAGGTTCTCATGCAGCTGGACTTCTGCAATGAATAAATTAAACAAACAGAATTTAAACCCATTGCTTCAACAAATACGGAACGTGCCAGCCTTTGAGGGAGATTCTATAGCCGTCGGTCCATTAATCAGAAGGATGGATTACCTGCTGGAACTGTATTCTACTCACAATGAACGCCAACAATGCATCATATTCGGTGCGATCGAGCTACAGATATCCGAATCAAAATCAACTAATATCAACCCCTCAGAGAGGCTTTTATCTCCGAATACAAGACGCAAACACCCAGAACTACTGCGAAGGTTATATAATATCGATTATCAAGGTAATTTACGCAAGTTTTGTAGTAAGGTAGACTCTAAGATAATCTCGAAATTAAGACCAGTAGCACAAATGAAGGGCTACTATGAAGAAAATTATTATAATAATAATAAAAACTATTTTAACCAAAATAAGCAACTAGTTCAAGAATTCAAACAGAATTTACAACGCGCAGTAATAAATAACCCCTAAAAGATATATACCAAATCAATCGTTCAAGCGTATGCGCGAAAATACTAGTGGTTCCCAAAAAATGAAGGTTGATGAAAATTATGAACAATCAGACAAATATCAGGATAATTACGTACAAGAATATGGATTTCAGAATAACCAATACGAGAAGATTAAAAAAACTAAATAAAAATGATAATTTTCCAATTGGAACCTCGGGACAAGTCATTAAATAGAAAAACCAAAGAAAATATTTAAACTTATATCTTTCCCCAAAAATCCAATAATAACGGTCTGATCATGAAAAAAAATCACGTCGGGGACACCAAATGTTGCGCTACTGAGCTTTTTCAATAGCTTTCTCAAATAGAAATAAATTCAAGTTTGTTTCTTCATTTGTTAAAAGTTACGAAAGGCAGGCAGACCCAAATCGTTAAGTGCTTATTATTAAGGAACAATAATTTTGTTCTTAAAATGCGATAGAATGCGAAGCAGACGCGCATGAATATGTGTGTGTTCATGTATACAGAAATTCTTACGGCTGCTGTCCCATTCAATTGCGCAGTTGCATATAACTGGTATTTTCTTAACCGAGGAGCCAGGAGCTCTTCTTGTAGGCCTGTTGTCTGACCGAGAGCGTCGAGCGCTACGGGGATCACGCATGTGGAGTAAGGTGTGGTGGTCCTTTTTTGCAAATTTTGCACTTGGCTTCACTGCGGCATGATTTTCCTGAATGCTATTGAGCCAGGCAGTTGGAGCAATATTTGTTAATTAACACGGCTCGGAGACGCTTCTCGGGCGTTAGCTTCAAGAAGCGCTGACACTTGCGTAGCGCATGGATGCCTCTACACACCCGGCATCTAAAAGAGTCCGTTCCTTGACGTTGATTGGATGCCTTCGTTGACGGCGCCATGCTGGTTCTCTACAGAGGAGTGAAATGGAGAATAAAATGTACAACATGTGTTATTATGTGATGATTTTGTTTTGAAAGAGGGATTAGTTGCTTTTAAGGAGGACCTTGTCATCTGTGCCTGGGCAAGCCAGCTGGACTCGGCCAAGGCGCCATTCATTTATTGGTATGTTATCTTCCTTGATAATCACCATATCACCGACTTGGAGGTCCCTTGTAGTGGAATGCCATTTGTTTCGCTAATGGAGCTCTTTCAAATACTCATTCTTCCACCGTAAGCAAATTGTTGGTGGAGCGCTTAGAGCCAATAAATCAGTCGGATCATCCGGCATTGGAGAGATTGGCCTGAAGTTAAGGCAGGGTTCAATCTTGGAGAGGAGAGTCGCCATTTCCTCAAATGTATATTTTGACACCTGCTTCCCATAATCCGCCCATGTGAGGAGCGTCAGGAGTTTTGAAATGCCAACACAAGTTTTGATGGCTATGCTTGGATAAGATGAGCTCTTTGTTCGCTTGCAAGAAATCTCTCGAAAGAACGGATGACGCTCCCACAAATGTTTTCCCATTATCTGAGTACATCTGTTGTGGAAGGCCACGTCTTGCGATAAATCGCGAAGAGGAATTTCTCCGTGATTAGATCTGTGGTGGCTCCTAAATGGATTGCTTGGTAATTTTGCATGCACGACCAATGTAGCCTTTAATATCGAAAGGTCCCGCAAAGTCTACACCCGTATGTGTGAAGGGTCGGGAAAAGGTTGATCTCGCCCTTGGGAGTTCGCCCATAAGTTGGGTCTGGAGTCGTCTACGGTGTATTACACAGACCTTGCAGGAGTTTATGGTAGATTTTACCAGGACTTTGGGGTCCAGTATTTGGCTCTTATGAGGCGCATTACCAACTGATTGCCTCCGTGAAAACAAATGAGGTGGGTAAATCGGACCAGGAGCCGTGCAAAATCACAATTGGCCGGAATGATTATGGGGTGTCGCTTATCATAGCCTAACGAGGTTGACGCTCTCACCCGTCCACAGGATCGCAGAATAGCCCTTTGATCGATGAACGGGGTTAAGTTGCGAATGCTTCTTGATCCTTGAATTGGCTTCTTATCGAGCAAACAGCTATACTCCTTAGGATAAGCTTGGCGTTGAGTATACTCGATAAGTCGGAACTGCACTCTCGTAAGTTCTTCGTTACGGAGCTCGGCGGCAAAGTGGATCGCTGGATTCCTACAGCGCTAGATAAAGTGACAGACATATGCAATAACTCGCAATGCCTTGTCGAATCTGGAGAATCGTTCCAGAAGGTTATAGGAGGGTAGCTGTGAGACATTGCACTTCACTGCGCGTTGTTCAATCTCAAGTACCGTAACAGGAACTGGCCATTGGTTTTGTGGTAGTTGTAACCATTCCGGTCCATGCCACCACAAAGTGCTGCCCAATAGGTCCCGAGGAGAAACCCCCCGACTAGCTAGGTCAGCTGGGTTGTGTTCGGATCGAACATGGGACCATTTGCCATTGGTTGATGATATCTTGGCTACCCGGTTAGTCACAAAAGTAGACCATTTGCATGGAGGTTTATCCAACCAGGCAAGAACAATAGTGGAGTCTGTTGAATTTAAATTTTCTTTACTCTGGATGGGCACTGAGGAATATGCGCCGTGGTGAGCTCGGAAGGAAGCGTGGTAGTGATACCGTCTTAACTGTCACGACTCTCGTTTTTGCTGCGAGAAGGTGAGTGGAGATGCATCCGTTGATCTCGACGCGCAAATAAAGTGCAGCACCATATGCGCTGGGACGCGTCGCAGAAGCCGTGAAACTGCACCTTTGCATTTTGCTGAAAATCGACCAAGCTTTGAATACGGATCTCTTTAAGAGAGGGATAGTCGGTTAGGAAGTCATGCCAACGTTGAATGAGATCTTCCGGCAGGGAATCATCCCACCCCAGCTCTTGGAGCCAAATCTCTTGCATGAAAATCTTTGCTCGAACTATCACAGGTGCTAGCCATCCAGCAGGATCGAACAATTTCGCAATTTGTGATAGTACTTCACGTTTCGTGAGCGAAGGCTGAGATACCATTTTGGACGGAGCAAAGAAAAACTGGTCTGTTGTGGCTTGCCATCGAATGCCTAGCGTTTTAGCGACGCTGGTCTCTTCGATTTCTAAGAAATCCGCACACAGTAAGTGATCCATTGGTATTCCTTTTAACACTTCCTTTGTGTTGGATGTCCACTTTCTCAGAGGGAACCCAGCTCTGTCGAGTGCCAAGCGGAGTTCTGCGATGGCTGAAATTGCTTGTGGCTTCGTGTGTGCCCCTGCTAGAACATCATCGACATACATATAATTTTCAATTATATCGGACAATTTTCTCGTATATCACGAGCAAGTTGACGGAGGACCCAGATTGCGAGGTATGGGGCACAGTTTACCGCAAAGGTAACTGTATTGAGTTCGAAGTCGCAAAGTTCTTCGTTCTCATTGCGAAATAGTATTCGTTGGTAGGGCGTATGTCTTGGATCGACCTGGATTTGCCGATACATCTTGGTTTTATCGGCATTGAAAACGTAGCGGTAGAATCGCCAGATCTGAAAGTATCTGAATCGTCAGATCGGATTGGAGTACTGGTCCCGTGCGTAGGATATCATTCAGACTTTTGCCATTGGAAGACGGGCTGGAGGCGTTAAACACAACGCGAACCTTTGTTAGGGTGCTGTCGGGCTTAAAAACAGCATGATGCGGCAGGTAAAAATTATTGGGGTTGCTGTTTGGAGAGACTTGTGTCATATGACCTTAGTCGAAGTACTCCCGAATCACGGAGTCGTACTGCTCTTTCAAAGGAGGGTTTCTTTTTTAACGATTCCCGTTCTTTAGAAACTGAGCTAGTGCGATAGATCTTGAATGTCCTAAGTCTATGTGATTAGGTTCTTGGAAAGGGAGGGTGACTACATATCTGCCATTCTCGATCCTTGTTGTTCTCCGGATGAAATTACTCTCACAAAAGGAGTCGGAGCTCTTTACTAGTTTGACTGGAATGTCCTCCAGCTCCCAAAATTTTGTGAGAATGACGTCTAAATGCTCTTCTTGAGAGACAGATATTCCTGTCGAGAATGACGAGATTGCGGTGGATGCGGTCTTTGAAACTGGGCCTGTTAAAATCCACCCGAAAATAGTTTCGTGGCCCAGCAACGTGCCACATATATTAAGATGGGAGCCGCCCGTTAGCAACCATATTCTCAAATGAGTTAAGCCTTCTAGTGGTAGGACGTTCTGTTCGAACAATTCTGGAGTCCGCTGGAGTATTTGCGCTTGGCTTAAGCTCTTCTATCGCTTCTAGAGTGCGATAACGTTAAGAGAAAGGCTTTCATCTCAAGCCAAGATGAGATGTCGTTTTTTCTCGAGATGGACTGTTCCCATAAGGAGAGGATTAATTTGGGTAATTTGGAGGAGCACGAGGATACAGTCTCAGTTTTCTATGTTGATTCTGGATAACTCCAGAGCTGTTAAGCAACCTTGAATAGTGCTCTGAAGTTCCTTAATTGCCGTTCCAGATTCTTGGGAGATTGGCTGCAGGTTGAAAAGAATCTTGAGCTGGCTGTTGACTTACAATTTTCGGTTCTAAAAACGATCGGAAGCCATCGTTAGTCAAAGGTGACTTCGATACAATCTCCTGAGCCTCACCGCTGACTTTTGCATTGAGATGGAATAATTTCTCGACCTCTGATAACCTAGGATTATTTATGTAAATTGCGGTAAAGAGGTCTCGAAATGTGGGCCAACGTATGTAATCTCCGCTGAAGATTTCTGACCTGGCACGTATAGAGAGACGGGTCAGAGCCTCCAGCAGTGTTTATTTTTGCCTCAAACTGACAGCCTAATGGTTGCCTTAGTGCGTCCAACTGCAGTGGTCAGGGATACTTCGCTTTTAGCTTTGGACGGCGGGCGACTGATTTTTATCAGTGGACTTGGCCTCGAACTAAGAGGTGCCTTAACAGTTCCCCTTGGCGTGGACGCGGATAATTCGCTTTTAGTCCGGGACGATGTTTCCCTTTCGACTTTAAGGGCTGCTGTTGGAGACGGAGAAGTTCTGGAGGTGCTTGCGGACAGAACTGCTAATTGATGCTTTGTTTCTTTCCCTTTGCCAGTTGGCATACTAGGCGGAAGGGTTTGGGTAGGAAAACAAAGGTGCTCGTTTCTAGTAGTAGAGGTTGCGATGCTTAAAACAAAGAAACACTGGAATGCCGGCACAGGTAAATAATCGAGTTAATAATTCGATTGAGACTGCGGAAGATATAAATAATTTTGCCTAAAAGCAAAATTTATTTGATTTAATTAATTTAACAAATTAATTTATTTGACTTGGTAATTTAAAAAACACGATTATTTATTAAACACGGGAAATAATAATAAAGAATTCGATGCACGTTTTCGATTATTTTATTATTATATTAGTCTTTGAATACGGTAACGGTTGGTTTATTTTTACTTTTTTGTGGTACTCATAAAATACCCATTATTGTGGCTGAGTACACACCGCTGTCAAATGTAGAGCTTCGAAGTTAATGTTCCTTCCTGTTTTTGTTTATTCACAATAAATTAGTATTATTAGTATTATTAATCTATTAATTATGTGTTTTTATTTGGTGCGTCTCGGAACAAGATTAATTGTATGGGAATGTGTGGAATTGCATAAAAACGTGTAATTGGAGTACGGATCGGCAACTGTGGATTTTACATATGTGTGTGGTGTGTACATACGCACATACGCCGGTTGAAATTGGATTTTATTACAATAATATTGCCGTGTTATAATATTGCTGTGGATTGAGCACTAAAAAATATTATATGTGGACACACATAGTACATATGTTTTGTGGATTTATTTATCGGATCTTCCGCTAGTTTTATACCTCCCCCATTATTTCACACTCCTCTCTTCTATTAGCTATAAACTCTTTAAAATCTTCTTACTCTCCTGGACCGGACAATATTCCTAGTTGTCTACTCAAGGAGTGTAGTTCTTCCCTTTTTTATCCATTGCTAAAGCTTTTTAATCTATTCCTTGAAACCTCTGTCTTTCCATCTCTTTTGAAAGAATCTTATATCATTCCTCTTCACAAGATAGGTGGGAAGTCTGATATACAAAATTACAGGGGCATTGCAAAACTGTCCGCTATTCCTAAATTATTTGAAAAAATAATCACTTCGAATTTGCAGCATTTCTGCAAATCAGTTGTTTTCCCTGTTTAACATGGATTCGTAAAGAATCGGTCTACTACGACCAATCTGCTTGAGTTTACTTCCTTGGTAAATGATGCTTTCCTTTCGAAAATGCAAACTGATGTCATTTACACTGACTTCAGTAAGGCGGTTGACTCTGTGCACCATGACATTTTACTTTTTAAACTTGACCAAATAGGTTTGCCTCTGTCTCTTTTACTTTGGATTAATTCTTATTTAAAAGAGTAATACTGAGGTTGACTACCTCTAAACGGGTTCACGTTACTTCTGGTGTTCCTCAAGGAAGTCATCTTTGACCCCTATTTTTTACTCTTTTTATAAATGATCTCCCCTCTGTTATATATCACATGCCCGTGTACTCGTGTATGCGGACGATGTCAAACTTTTTCTATCATATACTAACCCCCTACATCATTCTCGTCTACAAGACGATTTGAACGCTATGCAACTTTGGTGTTCGGCCAATCAATTGCATCTAAATTGTTCAAAGTGTATGTTTATGACATTTAATCGTACTACACCTTATCTTGTCAGTTATATAATCGACAATATCCCTTTGCAACGTCTACTAACCGTTAAGGATCTAGGCGTTATTTTTGATTCTAAACTCTTTCAATTTTCACATTTAATGAGGCAAAAGGTGTACTTGGATTCATTAAACGATGGTCTAAAGAGTTTAACGATCCTTTTATAAAAAAAACTTCTGTACATCTCTCTTGTTCGCACTGTCCTTGAATACTGCTCTTGCATCTGGTCTCCACAGTATAACAATAGCCAGGATTGTATTGAATCTGTTTAGAAGAAATTTCTGCTTTTTGCCTTACGAGGTTTACATTGGGAACCTAATCTTCGGTTGCCATCCTACTCCAGCAGACTGCTTCTTCTCAACCTTCCGTCGTTAACCAACCGTAGGACAACTCTCGGTGTTGTCCTTCAACATTAGTTGATTATTGGCGACATAGATTCTCCTTTTCTGCTAGGCCGTCTTCAATTCTCTGTTCCGGCTAGACCAACCAGAAATTATCGCCCCTTATTCCTATCTACGTGCACAACAGACTACGCTATGCACAATCCTTCTGCTTAGATGTAGGCTCAAATAGCGTCACTGACAGAATTAGCTGCAAATAAAACACCTCCATCGGTCGGTGATGCTATTTAGAAAATTGTATTCTTTAACTAGGCTTTTAGCCTAGCTTTTCCTACACGGAATATCTATGTAACATGCTCTTATGTCCCACCTTCTTCTGATATTCAAGTTTATATGAAACATATTACTTGTATTAATGAAGTTTCTTCACACGTGCGTGATAATGACCTATTAATGGTGTTGGGGGATTTTAATTTGGCGAACATCTCTTAGTCATTATTCACTTCTGAAAATTATCTAGCGCCCTCTGCACGATTTTATAGACTGCATGCTTGATCTTTCGTTGTTTCAAATCATTTCGTGCTCATCAGGCAATAAGCACCGCTGTTGCTTTCGCAAAGGAAATTATTCTTTGCTGAATCAGCTTAGTTATGCAACCGATTGGTCTTTCTTATATGACTCAGTTGATATGAATACAGCCATTAATTTTTTTTATATCACCCTAAACTCCCTCTTAGGTGTGTGTATTCCTAAGTCAATTCCTTCGACTACTTTTTCAAAACCACCCTGGGTTACTCCCAGATTATCACATCTTAAAAATGTAAAATCCAAATATTTTAAAAAGTTTAAAAAGTCTGGTTCGTGTACAGACTTGGCTAAATATTCCATACCCAAGTCGAACTTCTTTCTTCTTAATTCTCAATGCTATGAGAATTATCTAATTCGTTGTAAAAGGCAATTCGCCCGAAATCCGAGACAATTTTATAATTTTGTAAACTTGAAGCGTAAATCTTCAAGTTTTCCATCTTCTTTTTTTCTTGGGATGGATAAAGCTAGCAATGACACTGATTCTGCTAACCTCTTTGCTAATTTTTTCCAATCAACTTACTCTTCAGTCTGTCCTAATACTAATTCTTACCCTTATACTATTTCTTCCGCTAGTTCTATACCTCCCCCCATTATCTCACACTCCTCACTCCTATTAGCTATAAACTCTCTAAAATCTTCTTACTCTCCTGGGCCGGACAATATTCCTAGTTGTCTACTCAAGGAGTGTAGTTCTTCCCTTTTTTATCCATTGCTAAAGCTTTTTAATCTTGTCCTTGAAACCTCTGTCTTTCCATCTCTTTTGAAAGAATCTTATATCATTCCTCTTCACAAGATAGGTGGGAAGTCTGATATACAAAATTACAGGGGCATTGCAAAACTGTCCGCTATTCCTAAATTATTTGAAAAAATAATCACTTCGAATTTGCAGCATTTCTGCAAATCAGTTGTTTTCCCTGTTCAACATGGATTCGTAAAGAATCGGTCTACTACGACCAATCTGCTTGAGTTTACTTCCTTGGTAAATGATGCTTTCCTTTCGAAAATGCAAACTGATGTCATTTACACTGACTTCAGTAAGGCGGTTGACTCTGTGCACCATGACATTTTACTTTTTAAACTTGACCGAATAGGTTTGCCTCTGTCTCTTTTACTTTGGATTAATTCTTATTTAAAAGGTAGGATCCAAAGAGTAATGCTGAGGCTGACTACCTCTAAACGGGATCACGTTACTTCTGGTGTTCCTCAAGGTAGTCATTTTGGACCTTTACTATTTACTCTTTTTATATATGATCTCCCCTCTGTTATATCACATGCCCGTGTACGCATGTATGCGGTCGATGTGAAACTTTTTCAATCATACACAAGTCCCCTTAATCATTCTCATCTACTAGACGATTTGAACGCTAAGTAACCTAGGTGTTCGACCAATAAATTGCATCAAAATTGTTCGAGGTGTATGTTTATGACATTTAATCGTATTACACCTCATCTTGTCAGTTATACAATCGAACTAGTCCCTCAGATTTAAAGCTATCTTAATGAAACTTTGCAGAACACCCTCTTTCTGTTGCACGCAGCACATATGTTGAAAACCAGCTGGATCGGACCACTATATCATATAGCTGCCATAGGAACGATCGGACGAAAATTAAGTTTTTGTATGAAAAAACATTTTGTTTATCAAGATATCTTGACCAAACTCGGCATTTATTAGTTTTACTTTACTCTTCATATATGTGCAAAATCCTATTAATATCGGACCGCTCTATCATATAGCTGCCATTGGAATGATTGGCCGAAAATTAAGTTTTTGTATGAAAAACATTTTATTTTTCAAGATATCTTGATATATGCAAAATCATATTAAGATCGGACCACTCTATCATATAGCTGCCATAGGAACGATCGGTGGAAAATTAAGTCGTATGAAAAACATTTTGATTTACTATTTTCCCGGTACTTCTTAGATAGAGGCAAAGCACTATGAGCATTATGAAAAGGTTGGGTCTGCAAGGGTATTAGATCTTTGGCGTGCCGAAAATAGCCCTTCTTTCTCGTTTTTTTTCTCTTTTTCCCTTTTGTAGGTCACTCCACAAAAAAATAAAACAAAATAGTTCACTAATTATTGTCAATAATTATTATTATCGATCCTTTTGATTATTTTTGCAAAACAAAAAAAACTTCACCCATTAGTGACAATTGTTATTATTTTCAGAGTTCTGTTTCTCCATAGATTTTTTTTTATTTTTTTATTTTTCTTCTTTTTTTTCCTTTTGGTTACGCCACCAAAAAAAAATAAAACAATATCAGACAGTTTCGGTTTCCTTAACTTTGACTTTGACTTTATATTTCACTTCGATTTTATTTAGTCTTAAACACTACCGTTCTCATTGCGTGCGCTGGCTGTACTTACGTATTCCAGGCCAGACACAGGCCCCATATGCTTCGATGCTGGCGTCGCAGAAACCGTGAACTTCTTACTCTGCTGCAGGTATTGACACAAGACGAGGAAATTTAAGAAACTTCTCAAAACTGCAGCAAAGATCATGCCAAGCTGTTGCCAGTGATGATGGCAAGCTCTCGTCCCACTCAAGCTTCTCCTTCCAAATCTGTTGCATAAAGATCTTAGCCTTGGCAATTACCGGCCCTATGAGTCCAAGCGGGTCATACAAGCGAGCTATGGTCGATAGTATTGACCTTCTGGATGGTTTAGATCTCTGCTGAATGGACGAAAACGAAAACAACAATCGATCCGACGCTGAGTCGCTACCATCATCAAACTTTAGGGAAGATTCTTTGTCCTCTACGAGTATCCCATTCAGTACAGCAGAATTGTTTGAGCACCACTATCGCAACTTGAAGCCGCCACTTGCCAAGATTCCAGCCGTCTGATTAGGTAGTTCCTTTGCTTCTTGAATTGAATCACCCCCTGAAATGAGATCATCAACGTACAAGTCACACCGCAAAATCCGAGATCCAATCGGAAAATTAGTTTCCTCATCCATAGACAGCTGATGCATAGCACGGATAGAGAAGAATGAAGCTGGCTTTGTTCCGTATGTTACTGTATCCAGCTTAAAAATCTTTCTACCCTGTTCTGGCGAGTCTCGCCAGAGAATGCATTGAAGAAAATCATCCGGTGCTGAAACGCGTACGCAGCGATACATTTTTCCAATATCTGCTATTAGGGCGATCGGGAAATTACGAAAGCGAAAAAGGATATGAAACACCGAGCTTTGAATAACAGGTCCAGCCATCAATAGTTCATTTAATGAATAACCTGACAAGGTAGCTGCTAAGCCGTCGAAAAAAACTCGCAATTTTGTCGTTGAGCTGACTTCTTTAAAGACACAGTGATGAGGAAGAAAGTATTGACAAAGTTCCATAGACTCTGGAGCAACAGGCGACATATGACCAAGATCTAAATATTCCTTTAGAAAGTTTGAATATTGAATCTTCAGATCTGGACGATTTTGTAGCTTGCGTTCCAGGGTCAGGAACCGACGAAAGGCTTGTTGGTATGACGTCCCCAGACATTCCAAACTTCGCTTGAAGGGTAAACGAACTGAATATTGGCCACTACGAAATGTTCTTCACGGATGTTTACTTCCTTTGAAGTGGTAGGTGTACTTTCCAAGCAGGATTCTATCTCCCAAAATCTTCGAACCAATTCATCAGCACGTTCTTCAGAACTTGTCTCAAGTTTGCCCGCTCAAGGGCGGTCCGCCTCCAGAAACTACCCAACCAAACAGTGTTTTTTGAAGACACGGTAGTCCTGGGAGAAGCCTTATCTGGCCGACGCTGAGAAGGTCGTAAAACAGGCTAGCTCCAAGTAGCAAGTCCACGCGTTGAGGTTTAAAGAAAGACGGATCTGCAAGTTTTATGTTATCGGAAAGGTTCCAATTCGTCGTGTTGATAGTAAAACTCGGTTGACTATCAGTTATGTTAGGCGCTACCAGAGCTGTAAGGCATGTTGAGTATTCAGAGACTTGAGACTGTATTGTGATAGTGACCGTGTTTCCTTCTGTTTCAAAACGAGAATCTCCTAGACCAGAGACAATGGCTTAGGACTTGTGCTTCTTTAGCTGAAGCTGCTGAGCAAGGCGCGACGTTAACCAGAATCCAAAAGGGCACGACAAGGTATCAAAGTGGCGGAGCGATTTCTTACAAAGATCAAAGCCGTAGCCAAGACGACAACATCACTACTGAAATACTGGGCAACAAGAGATGTGGAGGTAGATGGCGATGACTTAGCGAAAGAGACATGGGCTATCGGCGATGAATTTGCAGGCTCAGTCAGCTGACCAGACGGAAATACGGAATTGCTTAAATGCAGCAGAGAATGATGTTTCGCGCCGCAGGTCCGACAGTATCCAGAGCTGCATGATCGCAATTGATGACCTTTCTTTAGGCAATTCAAGCACAATGCAACTCGTTTTGCCTCCCTAAGCCGTAATACAGGGGTCAAATTTCCAAATCGAGAACAATTATATATACTATTACCAGGGTTGTCACAAAAGACGCAGACAGGGGCGTCGTGGTTAGTGGTGATAAATGACAATCTACTGGTGTTAATTGCTCTAGTTTTTCCCACCTGATGGCTAGGGGCATATCTTGCCATAGCAAAATTTACGGTTTCCATTGTTCGGCATCTCTGCTCGCTAAATTAACGAACGTCGAATCATCTACCCTTTCTTCCCATTTGGCTTGTGATATTGGGTCCAGCTTTTGTAAAATAATCTGCACAATGATGCATCCAGCGATTTGTTCGAAGTTGCCCATGCTCTGCATGCGTTGAATTGGTCGGATAACTCCCTTAGCGACACGGCCGATCCACCTGCCACCCTCTTGAGCCCCAATATCTCAAGTATGTGTGCCTGAAAAACCAAACGTCTATTATTAAACCTCTTCTCCAATAAATTTAGTGCTATGGCATAATAAACGTTTGATATTTCCAATGATCGAATCGCGTCCAGCGCTGTATCCTTCAGGCAAGATCGAATATGTTGCAGCTTACGATATCTGCTAGATCAGGATCTTTTTCTATGAGGGTTGTGAACATAGAATAAAAGTCGGCCCATTCTGTGTAACCACCACTGAACGTAGGCAACTTTATTGAGGGTAGTGTTGGCGGTGCCTTAGCTCTAACTGTCTGCGAGGGCAGCACAGATTGGTCGCGAAATGTTGAGCAGGGCAATATTGAGACACGTTTCGCAATTTCACTCCGAACCGAAATTTCCATAGAAACTGCTAACTCATCGAAGTCCTCACGTAATTGGTTACCGATTTCATCAAAGTCTAGTTCTTTGAGGCTAGTGTGAGTAATATCAAATGAGGTCTGAAGCCGCTCGATTTGCTTCAGCCTAACACTAAGACCGCACTCATCAATTGCACTAAGTGGCGATTTAGTTAGAGCATTTCGAAGTGTTTGCAAACTGTCATAAATTGAAATGGCTTTGCGCTTCAGAAAGGTCACCCTGTTTGCAGAGGGCACTGTACTAGAGGCATTATTTTCGGTTGCCATTAGAAGCGTGATAGAAAGCGCGTCCGAAACTAGCTGAGTAACTAACAACGATGATCGCTAGTACATGCAAGCCGTTCAAAAAACAATAGTTGTACAATAAGAACTTCGGCGAACGCAAGTGTAAAGCTATGTAATGAAGCAACGGCAATAGCTTTTACATAAGTACCGCACGAGATTAAGATTATTGCTTTAATGTAAAGCAAATAATCTTACAACAAAAATAAAAAAATCACGTCGGGGTCACCAAATGGTGCGCTATTGAGCTTTTTCAATAGCTTTCACAAATAGAAATAATTAACTATTTATTTTTTGTGCTCAAAATTGTTTTATATTTCTTAAAGTTACGAGAAGCAGGCATACCCGAATTGGTCTGTGCTTATTATTTATGAACAATAGTTTATATATAGGCAAGCGAACCCGAATTAGTACGTGCCAGTTTTAGCGAAGAGCCAATTATTAGTTATTATTTTGAGTAATGCAAGTGGCCGATGCATACCTAATGCATGAAGCGAACTGACAACTAACTCGATGCGCAGCATCGAGGCCTTCGCATAAGTAAAGCTAGGGCAATAAAACGATCGTTACAGGAAGAGCGACAACGAAGACTGCGGCGTTAGAGCTTAATTCCCCTTTGGCAGTTGTCTTAGAATCATGTAAGTGGGCTTTTCCTTAACTCTTTTCAAGTCAATTCAAAAGAAATTTAAAAAAAAAACGAGAAAGAAGGCTATCTTCGGCACGCCAAAGATCTAATACCCTTGCAGACCCAACCTTTTCATAATGCTCATAGTGCTTTGCCCCTATCTAAGAAGTACCGGGAAAATAGTAAATGCCGAGTTTGGTCAAGATATCTTGATAATCAAAATGTTTTTTCATACGACTTAATTTTCGACCGATCGTTCCTATGGCAGCTATATAATAGAGTGGTCCGATCTTAATAGGATTTTGCATATATATGAGCAGCATAGTAAAACTAATAAATGCCGAGTTTGGTCAAGATATCTTGAAAAACAAAATGTTTTTTCATCCAAAAACTTAATTTTCGACCGATCGTTCCTATAGCAGCTATATGATATAGTGATCCGATCTTAATAGGATTTTGCATATATGTGAAGAGTAAAGTAAAACTAATAAATGCCGAGTTTGGTCAAGATATCTTGATAAACTAAATGTTTTTTCATCCAAAAACTTAATTTTCGACCGATCGTTCCTATGGCAGCTATATGATATAGCGGTCCGATATTAATAGGATTTTGCACATATATGAAGAGTAAAGTAAAACTAATAAATGCCGAGTTTGGTCAAGATATCTTGAATAACAAAATGTTTTTTCATACAAAAACTTAATTTTCGACCGATCGATCCTATGGCAGCTATATGATATAGTGGTCCGATCCAGCTGGATTTGTGCTGCGTGCAACAGAAAGAGGAAGTTCTGCAAAGTTTCATTAAGATAGCTTCAATACTGAGGAACTAGTTCGCATAGAAACAGACAGACGGACAGACGGACATGGATATATCGACTTGTCTGTTGATGCTGATTAAGAATATATATACTTTATGGGGTCGGAGATGTCTCCTTCTATGCGTTACACATTTCACGACAAAATTATAATACCTTCTGCAAGGGTATAAAAAGCACATTATATTTTGCATTACCTATTACTCGATTATAAATCTATAAAGAAAAATAATAATAATCAGTTATACGGCATTGAGAGCTATGATTGATAGATAAGCTATATATTAGTCACTTGTATTTAAAGCAAATTGCAAGAACGCATATTTTGTCGGCTTGCTTCCCACTCTATTCGTTAGTTGTCTACGTAACTTTGTAGTTAAACGCGTAACATGACACGCCAGCGTAGAGGAACTCACGCTTAATCATCAAAATATTGAATTGTTTACCTGTAGCGAAGGCATATGAGCTCTTCATTCTCACAATACAGAACGCCCGGCCACTGTTCAAGTGACTCAGAATCTGACTGTGACACTCAGGCTCTTTTCCGCAGACTAAAACTGGAATCCGTTGTTCCCCCAGCGCCTAGCAACATGAACGCTGAACAACTCAGGGCAATAATGCGGACGGCCATCTCCACCTCCTTAGCTGAGCAAGCTGTTGCAACCAACAGAGAGAACAAGAGTTAATTCAAAGAATTAACCAAATGTCTGAACAGATAGCGGCTGTGCGCATTACTACGCCGGAAGTGCAAACGTATGTGGCCATTGAAATAAACAATGAGATACGCTGCGACGAGCCACTTGACGCTGTCAAATGCTGGCCCGAGTTTACCGGAGCACAAGAATCTTATGTGTCGTGGCGGTAAGCAGTGCTGGCAGCCTATCAAATTTGCAATCCATATAATGGCAGTTCACGCCACTATCAGGCGGTTATCATTATCAGAAGCAAGGTCAGGGGCCCTGCTGATGCAGTACTAGCTTCGTTTGGCACAGTATTGAACTTTGATGCGATTATAAATCGCCTCGATTTCACGTATAGTGACAAACGACCCATCCATGTAATAGAACAGGAGTTAGGCACCTTGAGGCAGGGGGGCCTATCGCTACT
This sequence comes from Drosophila virilis, assembly GCF_030788295.1. Lineage (NCBI taxonomy): Eukaryota > Metazoa > Arthropoda > Insecta > Diptera > Drosophilidae > Drosophila > Drosophila virilis. Next base: position 47,929 of record NW_027212920.1, on the reverse strand, counting down.
TCAGTATTACGACGAAGTAAAAAAAAAACTGACTTTACTGACCAACAAGGTTAATATGTCATATGAGCCAATTATGGCTAAAGGCTTATGGAAAAAATTCCCTGATGACGCATTGCGCGTTTTTATATCAGGTCTCAAACGCAACCTCACAGACGTGCTTTTCGCGGCTAAGCCAAAGGACTTACCCTCGGCACTCGCCCTTGCACAGGAGGTTGAATCTAACCATGAGAGATATGCCTTTGCGGCTAACTACGCTAGAAGCCAGGAGGAAAAAGAGCGTAGACCAAGCATATGAACTGCGTGCAACAGAGACGGACGTGCCTATATTGACTCGGCTATTGAAACTGATCGAGAACATATATATATTGTGGAGTCGAGTATAAAAACACTCGAGACCAGCAAAAACATGTTTTATTTAATAACTTATTTAATTTTGATGAAATTTTTTACATATTAGTGTATTATTAAAAAGTCGATTGGGCTTCGATTGTCGCTTATATTGGTAGCAGCATATATCGGGGAGGTGTTGAAAACCAGATAATGAAAGGTACTTGATATGTACACACCATTTTAGAAGCTTTTATTACTTAACAAAATTGCTCAAATAACAGGATTTCGATATCAATTCTTATCGATTTCTTAGAAACGGTTAAAATTTATCAAATATCGGAAACAAAGTGAATTTGCGCAGGCACTAGGAGGACCCACAGTTATTCCAAGTCTCTACCAGTTATTGGTTTTGAAATATTTGAGTTTATATATACGGATAAACATGGCTAGTTAATGCTATTGATGCTGATCAAAGATATATAAGTTAACACTTAAGAATTGCACCAAAATAACGCTGTATAAGAAACTTGCACAATACTTATATTGACCCATTTACAACCAATCACATTCCGCTGACACATGAGTTCAGCGGCCTGACCGCAACGGTCAGCAGCGGTAACCTGACACTTGACTATGCTGCAAGTATCCGCGTTGTCGCTTATGCTGAGTCGGCTTGCCGACTGTAGCTTTGTAGTTTATAGATCCAAGTTTTAGGTATAATTCCAATTCAATTTTATACCACAATTTAGTTTTGTATTCGACGTTTAAGAATAAACTTGCACTACTCCGGCACGCTGCCGTAAATATCATTTGTTATATATTACAAAAACATTGCTGAGCCACAAAGCCAGTAATTAGCAAAGAGAGTGAAGTCAAACTCTCCACCATAATCGTCCTAAATATCACTGGACTAGGCATCGCTGGACGAGAGACGGATCAACTATCGCATCGCTGGACCAGCAGATTTATATAATTGGCGGCCAACTCATGGTAATAACGAAAGAAAATTACCCACGCGTGCGTTCGTTAAAAACTGAAACACGCTAACAAATACACTACGTGATTGCTGACCTGCGTCAATACAGGCAGCAACAGTGCAACAACTTCGCCCTCGTAAAGACACATTGGCAGAAGTGCACCGAGGCCACTGAAGCTATCTGGACAACGAAGACTGCGGCGTTAGAGCTTAATTCCCCTTTGGTAGTTGTCTTAGAATCATGTAAGTGGGCTTTTCCATAACTCTTTTCAAGTCAATTCAAAAGAAATTTAAAAAAAAAACGAGAAAGAAGGCTATCTTCGGCACGCCAAAGATCTAATACCCTTGCAGACCCAACCTTTTCATAATGCTCATAGTGCTTTGCCCCTATCTAAGAAGTACCGGGAAAATAGTAAATGCCGAGTTTGGTCAAGATATCTTGATAATCAAAATGTTTTTTCATACGACTTAATTTTCGACCGATCGTTCCTATGGCAGCTATATGATATAGTGGTCCGATCTTAATAGGATTTTGCATATATATGAGCAGCATAGTAAAACTAATAAATGCCGAGTTTGGTCAAGATATCTTGAAAAACAAAATGTTTTTTCATCCAAAAACTTAATTTTCGACCGATCATTCCTATGGCAGCTATATGATATAGCGGTCCGATCCAGCTGGTTTTCACATATGTGCTGCGTGCAACAGAAAGAGGGAGTTCTGCAAAGTTTCATTAAGATAGCTTTAAAACTGAGGAACTAGTTCGCATAGAAACAGACAGACAGGCGGACATGGCTATATCGACTCGGCTGTTGATGCTGATTAAGAATATATATACTTTATGGGGTCGGAGATGCGTTACACATTTCACGACAAAATTATAATACCTTCTGCAAGGGTATAAAAAGCACATTATATTTTGCATTACCTATTACTCGATTATAAATCTATAAAGAAAAATAATAATAATAAGTTATACGGCATTGAGAGCTTTGATTGATAGATAAGCTAGATATTTGTCACTTGTATTGAAAGCAAATTGCAAGAACTCATATTTTGTCGGCTTGCTTCCCACTCTATTCGTTAGTTGTCTTTACGTAACTTTAGCTGAGCAAGCTGCTGCAAACCAACAGAGAACAAGAGTTAATTCAAAGAATTAACCAAATGTCTGAACAGATAGCGGCTGTGCGCATTACTACGCCAGAAGTGCAAACGTATGTGGCCATTGAAATAAACAATGAGATACGCTGCGACGAGCCACTTGACGCTGTCAAATGCTTGCCCGAGTTTACCCGAGCACAAGAATCTTATGTGTCGTGGCGGCAAGCAGTGCTGGCAGCCTATCAAATTTGCAATCCATATATTGGCAGTTCAAGGTCAGGGGCCCTGCTGATGCAGTACTAGCTTCGTTTGGCACAGTATTGAACTTTGATGCGATTATAAATCGCCTCGATTTCACGTATAGTGACAAACGACCCATCCATGGGGGGGGGGGGCCTATCGCTACTTCAGTATTACGACGAAGTAAAATAAAAACTGACTTTACTGACCAACAAGGTCAATATGTCATATGAGCCAATTATGGCTAAAGGCTTATGCAAAAAATTCCGTGATGACGCATTGCGCGTTTTTATATCAGGTCTCAAACGCAACCTCACAGACGTGCTTTTCGCGGCTAAGCCAAAGGACTTACCCTCGGCACTCGCCTTCCACAGGAGGTTGAATCTAACCATGAGAGATATGCCTTTGCGGCTAACTACGCTAGAAGCCAGGAGGAAAAAGAGCGTAGACCAAGCACTAAAGTGCAGGATAGCCAGCAGGGGGAGCCACAGTCAAATGGCCAGAATAACCGACACTACAATAAGCAGGCCAGGACGCAAAGCCAACCCGATCAAAAGAGCGGCCGACAACAGAGTAACAATACGGCACCAGTTCCCATGGAAGTTGAACCTTCCATATCGAGGATGATACAGCCCTCACAAGCCCTAGCTTATGTAAACAAGAGATCAGCCCAATCTGATCGCACAAGTGCTCAGAGAAAGCAGCAAAGGGTAAACCACATTGCGCAGGGCGCACCAGGGGGGTCAGAGTCAAATGCCACAGCCGCTGATAGCGCGGTGTCGCAAATTGACGACGATGGCAACAGTGATGCTGGTTCGGATGTGCTCAATTTTTTAGGAGCAAGTCCCTGCTACCTCTCATCCGACGAAGAGTAGCGGGGACTGATATGAAATTCCTCATCGATACGGGTGCGTCGAAAAATTTCATTCGACCATATGAAGGATTAAAAGGCGTTTGCCCGGTTGACAAAAATTTCACAATTCATTCAATCCATGGCACGACAAACATTACACAAAAATGCCTTGTGTCGATGTTCAATACAAAAGCTACAATCTTTATTTTACCAGATTTGTCAACATTTGATGGCATCATAGGCCTGTTAACACAGGTAGGAGCCTCACTTTGCTTAGCTTCAGGACAACTGAAGTGGGGTACGGAAGTCGAAAAAATGACCTTCCACACTTGTGCCAACTAAAATTTCACAAAAGTAGATTGTGCAGAGGCACCCCCATTAGTTAAAAGTTCTCCATAGGTCTCCACAGGAAAATATTAAGCAGGTACTCTCGGAGTACTACTTTCCAAAGATGGCAAAAATAGCCAATGAAATAGTACAAAATTGCAAAACATGTGCTAGGGCTAAATATGATAGACACCCCAAAAAACCCAAATTTTTTTCCAAAAGCCTGATCCATTTACTGTGACAATGAACCGTCATTGAATTCAGAGACCATCGTGACTATGCTCGCAAACAACTATGGGGTCAGCATTTCAAATGCACCACCATTGCATAGCATCTCGAATGGACAGGTTGAGCGCTTTCACAGCACTCTGTTAGAACTAGCCAGATGCCTAAAGATCGATAAAGGTAAAAGTGACACCGTAGAAATAATTTTACTGGCTACAAGTGAATACAATAAGTCGATCCATTCGGTCATCGACAAAAGACCAATTAAAGTGGTTCAGGCCCACCCAGACTAGCCACAAGAGAACATACAAAACAGGATCAGAGACGCCCAGACGGCGCTCAGAGCTAGGGAGAAGGCCGTTGAAGCAGATCTGGGGTCCGAGGTCCTAATTAAAGGGAGGGTGGTCCACAAGGACAACTTGAGGTAATCACCACGAGAATAAGGCCCTTGAAGTTTTTTCTTATAATACCAATCTGCTTAGCCGCTTGGCTCGCTTCTTCCAATTAATTATAAGACTTAGATATTAGCGTGTGCCCTCGGTTTAAGTTCTGGTGGTGGTGGGTTAAACAATATTAAAACACAAAAATAGCTAAAATACCCATTCCACAGGTTTGAACTAATTCTCATCTTGTCCCTGTCCCTGGCTTCGGCGCGCGTCACCGATTATTCAAACGCTAGGTACATCCCGATAGTGAATGGACGAATTCTGGTGTGGGAGGATTTCACCTACATTAAACACTCGGCGAATCTTTCAGAATATGCACGTGTGGTGGAGGAAACGGTCAGTTTGCTTGACATGTTCCCGCAATCTCACATGAAGAAGCTCCTAAAGGTGGACACAGCTCACCTGCAGGACCTGCTGGAAGCGTTGGGCGTACACCATAGGGTGGCTAGAAGCTTGGACTTCCTAAGGTCCATGCTGAAAGTAGAAGCAGGCACTCCGGATGCCAACGATTTAGAAAGAATAAAATTTACAGAGCAACAACTAATACATGAAAACAATAGACAAATAGAGATTAATTCTAAAGTACAAGACCAAGTTAACAAGCTTACAATTACTGTCGATCAAATTCTCAAGGCCGCGAAAAACACACAAGTAAACACTGAACACTTGTATGAAACGCTATTGGCTAGAAATGCAAAATTTAATGCTTGCAATATCAATAGCAAAAGCAAACATTGTAAGCCCGAACATTTTAGACCATATTGACTTGAAATCAGTTTGGCTTGAGGAGCCCACTGACACCCCCATAGCAGAACTTTTGTCCGTTTCGTCCGTTAAGATACTACAATCGAACAACGCTTTATACTTCATTATTAGGTTCCCAAAAGTTAAGCTAGCTTGTAAGAAAATCACAATTCATCCCGTCATTCAGAAAGGCGTAATACTGCGAATAACAGACAACACTGTGGCAGAGTGTGATGGAAACGTTCACGCTCTCGAAAACTGCACCGCATCCCCTGGAGCGACGTTCTGCAGACTCTCAAAGGAAAGCTCGTGCGCCAGAGAGCTAACTGCGAAACCCAGCCTAGCAACCTGGAGCCAATTACTCAGGTGGACGAAGGGATGCTAATTATCAACGCCAAGCTAGCAGAAGTGCAAGTTGATAACGGCCCTAAGGCCTGGCTCCAAGGCACACACCTCATTACGTTCGCTGATCGGGCTAACGTAAATGAAACTCTTTTCATAAACCATAATAACATCTTGGATAGAATCCCAGGAACGGCGAACTCTCCACTGCTGAACATTACGGCCAGCCGAGAATACTAAGTCATCCATATCTCAATCTATTGAACGAACGTAATGTGGAGGCAATTCAACAGTTCAGGGAGCAAATCAATGAGGACCGGGCCTACCGAGTTTCGTGCATAGCAGGAGCTATCTGTTGCGCAACCGTTTTTATCGGGTTGACACTTTGGCGAATCACCAAGAAGAGGAAGACTGCAAGGCGGCTGAGAGAGGTGATTGCCGGCATAGGGTCGACCGAGGACGGTCATAAACTCGAGGGGGGAATAGTTAACAATTATGAATTGCACCAAAATAACGCTGTATAAGAAACTTGCACAATACTTATATTGACCCATTTACAACCAAGCACATTCCGCTGACACATGAGTTCAGCGGCCTGACCGCAACGATCAGCAGCGGTAACCTGACACTTGACTATGCTGCAAGTATCCGCGCTGTCGCTTATGCTGAGTCGACTTGCCGACTGTAGCTTTGTAGTTTATAGATCCAAGTTTTAGGTATAATTCCAATTCAATTTTATACCACAATTTAGTTTTGTATTCGACGTTTAAGAATAAACTTGCACTACTCCGGCACGCTGCCGTAAATATCATTTGTTATATATTACAAAAACATTGCTGAGCCACAAGGCCAGTAATTAGCAAAGAGAGTGAAGTCAAACTCTCCACCATAATCGTCCTAAATATCACTGGACTAGGCATCGCTGGACGAGAGACGGATCAACTATCGCATCGCTGGACCAGCAGATTTATATAATTGGCGGCCAACTCATGGTAATAACGAAAGAAAATTACCCACGCGAGCGTTCGTTAAAAACTGAAACACGCTAACAAATACACTACGTGATTGCTGACCTGCGTCAATACAGGCAGCAACAGTGCAACAACTTCGCCCTCGTAAAGACACATTGGCAGAAGTGCACCGAGGCCACTGAAGCTATCTGGACAACGAAGACTGCGGCGTTAGAGCTTAATTCCCCTTTGGTAGTTGTCTTAGAATCATGTAAGTGGGCTTTTCCATAACTCTTTTCAAGTCAATTCAAAAGAAATTTAAAAAAAAAAAACGAGAAAGAAGGCTATCTTCGGCACGCCAAAGATCTAATACCCTTGCAGACCCAACCTTTTCATAATGCTCATAGTGCTTTGCCCCTATCTAAGAAGTACCGGGAAAATAGTAAATGCCGAGTTTGGTCAAGATATCTGATAATCAAAATGTTTTTTCATACGACTTAATTTTCGACCGATCGTTCCTATGGCAGCTATATGATATAGTGGTCCGATCTTAATAGGATTTTGCATATATATGAGCAGCATAGTAAAACTAATAAATGCCGAGTTTGGTCAAGATATCTTGAAAAACAAAATGTTTTTTTATCCAAAAACTTAATTTTCGACCGATCATTCCTATGGCAGCTATATGATATAGCGGTCCGATCCAGCTGGTTTTCACATATGTGCTGCGTGCAACAGAAAGAGGGAGTTCTGCAAAGTTTCATTAAGATAGCTTTAAAACTGAGGAACTAGTTCGCATAGAAACAGACAGACAGGCGGACATGGCTATATCGACTCGGCTGTTGATGCTGATTAAGAATATATATACTTTATGGGGTCGGAGATGCGTTACACATTTCACGACAAAATTATAATACCTTCTGCAAGGGTATAAAAAACACATTATATTTTGCATTACCTATTACTCGATTATAAATCTATAAAGAAAAATAATAATAATAAGTTATACGGCATTGAGAGCTTTGATTGATAGATAAGCTAGATATTTGTCACTTGTATTGAAAGCAAATTGCAAGAACTCATATTTTGTCGGCTTGCTTCCCACTCTATTCATTAGTTGTCTTTACGTAACTTTAGCTGAGCAAGCTGCTGCAAACCAACAGAGAACAAGAGTTAATTCAAAGAATTAACCAAATGTCTGAACAGATAGCGGCTGTGCGCATTACTACGCCAGAAGTGCAAACGTATGTGGCCATTGAAATAAACAATGAGATACGCTGCGACGAGCCACTTGACGCTGTCAAATGCTTGCCCGAGTTTACCCGAGCACAAGAATCTTATGTGTCGTGGCGGCAAGCAGTGCTGGCAGCCTATCAAATTTGCAATCCATATATTGGCAGTTCAAGGTCAGGGGCCCTGCTGATGCAGTACTAGCTTCGTTTGGCACAGTATTGAACTTTGATGCGATTATAAATCGCCTCGATTTCACGTATAGTGACAAACGACCCATCCATGTAATAGAACAGGAGTTAGGCACCTTGAGGCAGGGGGGCCTATCGCTACTTCAGTATTACGACGAAGTAAAATAAAAACTGACTTTACTGACCAACAAGGTCAATATGTCATATGAGCCAATTATGGCTAAAGGCTTATGCAAAAAATTCCGTGATGACGCATTGCGCGTTTTTATATCAGGTCTCAAACGCAACCTCACAGACGTGCTTTTCGCGGCTAAGCCAAAGGACTTACCCTCGGCACTCGCCTTCCACAGGAGGTTGAATCTAACCATGAGAGATATGCCTTTGCGGCTAACTACGCTAGAAGCCAGGAGGAAAAAGAGCGTAGACCAAGCACTAAAGTGCAGGATAGCCAGCAGGGGGACCCACAGTCAAATGGCCAGAAAAACCGACACTACAATAAGCAGGCCAGGACGCAAAGCCAACCCGATCAAAAGAGCGGCCGACAACAGAGTAACAATACGGCACCAGTTCCCATGGAAGTTGAACCTTCCATATCGAGGATGATACAGCCCTCACAAGCCCTAGCTTATGTAAACAAGAGATCAGCCCAATCTGATCGCACAAGTGCTCAGAGAAAGCAGCAAAGGGTAAACCACATTGCGCAGGGCGCACCAGGGGGGTCAGAGTCATATGCCACAGCCGCTGATAGCGCGGTGTCGCAAATTGACGACGATGGCAACAGTGATGCTGGTTCGGATGTGCTCAATTTTTTAGGAGCAAGTCCCTGCTACCTCTCATCCGACGAAGAGTAGCGGGGACTGATATGAAATTCCTCATCGATACGGGTGCGTCGAAAAATGTCATTCGACCATATGAAGGATTAAAGGCGTTTGCCCGGTTGACAAAAATTTCACAATTCATTCAATCCATGGCACGACAAACATTACACAAAAATGCCTTGTGTCGATGTTCAATACAAAAGCTACAATCTTTATTTTACCAGATTTGTCAACATTTGATGGCATCATAGGCCTGTTAACACAGGTAGGAGCCTCACTTTGCTTAGCTTCAGGACAACTGAAGTGGGGTACGGAAGTCGAAAAAATGACCTTCCACACTTGTGCCAACTAAAATTTCACAAAAGTAGATTGTGCAGAGGCACCCCCATTAGTTAAAAGTTCTCCATAGGTCTCCACAGGAAAATATTAAGCAGGTACTCTCGGAGTACTACTTTCCAAAGCTGGCAAAAATAGCCAATGAAATAGTACAAAATTGCAAAACATGTGCTAGGGCTAAATATGATAGACACCCCAAAAAACCCAAATTTTTTTCCAAAAGCCTGATCCATTTACTGTGACAATGAACCGTCATTGAATTCAGAGACCATCGTGACTATGCTCGCAAACAACTATGGGGTCAGCATTTCAAATGCACCACCATTGCATAGCATCTCGAATGGACAGGTTGAGCGCTTTCACAGCACTCTGTTAGAACTAGCCAGATGCCTAAAGATCGATAAAGGTAAAAGTGACACCGTAGAAATAATTTTACTGGCTACAAGTGAATACAATAAGTCGATCCATTCGGTCATCGACAAAAGACCAATTAAAGTGGTTCAGGCCCACCCAGACGAGCCACAAGAGAACATACAAAACAGGATCAGAGACGCCCAGACGGCGCTCAGAGCTAGGGAGAAGGCCGTTGAAGCAGACCTGGGGTCCGAGGTCCTCATTAAAGGGAGGGTGGTCCACAAGGACAACTTGAGGTAATCACCACGAGAATAAGGCCCTTGAAGTTTTTTCTTATAATACCAATCTGCTTAGCCGCTTGGCTCGCTTCTTCCAATTAATTATAAGACTTAGATATTAGCGTGTGCCCTCGGTTTAAGTTCTGGTGGTGGTGGGTTAAACAATATTAAAACACAAAAATAGCTAAAATACCCATTCCACAGGTTTGAACTAATTCTCATCTTGTCCCTGTCCCTGGCTTCGGCGCGCGTCACCGATTATTCAAACGCTAGGTACATCCCGATAGTGAATGGACGAATTCTGGTGTGGGAGGATTTCGCCTACATTAAACACTCGGCGAATCTTTCAGAATATGCACGTGTGGTGGAGGAAACGGTCAGTTTGCTTGACATGTTCCCGCAATCTCACATGAAGAAGCTCCTAAAGGTGGACACAGCTCACCTGCAGGACCTGCTGGAAGCGTTGGGCGTACACCATAGGGTGGCTAGAAGCTTGGACTTCCTAAGGTCCATGCTGAAAGTAGAAGCAGGCACTCCGGATGCCAACGATTTAGAAAGAATAAAATTTACAGAGCAACAACTAATACATGAAAACAATAGACAAATAGAGATTAATTCTAAAGTACAAGACCAAGTTAACAAGCTTACAATTACTGTCGATCAAATTCTCAAGGCCGCGAAAAACACACAAGTAAACACTGAACACTTGTATGAAACGCTATTGGCTAGAAATGCAAAATTTAATGCTTGCAATATCAATAGCAAAAGCAAACATTGTAAGCCCGAACATTTTAGACCATATTGACTTGAAATCAGTTTGGCTTGAGGAGCCCACTGACACCCCCATAGCAGAACTTTTGTCCGTTTCGTCCGTTAAGATACTACAATCGAACAACGCTTTATACTTCATTATTAGGTTCCCAAAAGTTAAGCTAGCTTGTAAGAAAATCACAATTCATCCCGTCATTCAGAAAGGCGTAATACTGCGAATAACAGACAACACTGTGGCAGAGTGTGATGGAAACGTTCACGCTCTCGAAAACTGCACCGCATCCCCTGGAGCGACGTTCTGCAGACTCTCAAAGGAAAGCTCGTGCGCCAGAGAGCTAACTGCGAAACCCAGCCTAGCAACCTGGAGCCAATTACTCAGGTGGACGAAGGGATGCTAATTATCAACGACAAGCTAGCAGAAGTGCAAGTTGATAACGGCCCTAAGGCCTGGCTCCAAGGCACACACCTCATTACGTTCGCTGATCGGGCTAACGTAAATGAAACTCTTTTCATAAACCATAATAACATCTTGGATAGAATCCCAGGAACGGCGAACTCTCCACTGCTGAACATTACGGCCAGCCGAGAATACTAAGTCATCCATATCTCAATCTATTGAACGAACGTAATGTGGAGGCAATTCAACAGTTCAGGGAGCAAATCAATGAGGACCGGGCCTACCGAGTTTCGTGCATAGCAGGAGCTATCTGTTGCGCAACCGTTTTTATCGGGTTGACACTTTGGCGAATCACCAAGAAGAGGAAGACTGCAAGGCGGCTGAGAGAGGTGATTGCCGGCATAGGGTCGACCGAGGACGGTCATAAACTCGAGGGGGGAATAGTTAACAATTATGAATTGCACCAAAATAACGCTGTATAAGAAACTTGCACAATACTTATATTGACCCATTTACAACCAAGCACATTCCGCTGACACATGAGTTCAGCGGCCTGACCGCAACGGTCAGCAGCGGTAACCTGACACTTGACTATGCTGCAAGTATCCGCGCTGTCGCTTATGCTGAGTCGACTTGCCGACTGTAGCTTTGTAGTTTATAGATCCAAATTTTAGGTATAGTTCCAATTCAATTTTATACCACAATTTAGTTTTGTATTCGACGTTTAAGAATAAACTTGCACTACTCCGGCACGCTGTCGTGAATATCATTTGTTATGTATTACAAAAACATTGCTGAGCCACAAGGCCAGTAATTAGCAAAGAGAGTGAAGTCAAACTCTCCACCATAATCGTCCAAAATATCACTGGACTAGGCATCGCTGGACGAGAGACGGATCAACTATCGCATCGCTGGACCAGCAGATTGATATAATTTATATAGTTTACGGGGTCGGAGATGCTTCCTTCTGCCTGTTACATACATTTGCATTTTGCACAAATGCAATATACCCTTATTACCCATTTTCGGATATTCTTAATATTTCACAATATAATAGCTTCTGTCAGTGTCTACGCTATATATATATATTTATAAAGTGACACATTCACAACAACCGAATTTTAAACCAATGTATGGCTATAAATTGAATAATCATAGCAATAGCATGCTTTCTGCAAATGCAAATAATACTAACATCAGCGAAATTCATAAGAGTACAATGCCTTCCGCAGCCTTCAAATAATGTCAACAATAATTTATAAACAAAATTTTACCAACAAAAAGCTGCTCGCATAAACATGCTGCAGCTGTTGTCTTTAGAAAAAGTCACGTACTCCCATTATTATTTAGCATAGAATATAGCGCAAGCCAATGTTTATACTGTCTTTATCCAGTGAAATAAATTGTTTTTTTTTTTTTGTCTAATAACTACGTTATTGGTGCAGCCGGTAGGATAGCTTGACATATTGTGAATCGAAATAATTTAAAGTTCGTGAGTGATACGATGAATTAAAGAGAGGCTAATCCATACAACTGGTGTCTTCTCTTATCAACAAGTTTAATTGTGTACAGTATTACAATTAAATCGAATATAATTTAATTCCGAAATTCGTAATCCTCAAAAGAACTTAACGTGTCTAAACAATTCTAGTAACGTATGCATTCAATTCTGTCGTTGAGACAGAGTGAATTTTGTGAAACATAAGCTAAAAAACTAAAATTATTGAAAAATGGAGCAACCACAAGGTTCTCATGCTGCTGCACAGCAATGAAAAAATTAAACAGAATTTAAACCAATTGCTTCAACAAATACGGAACGTGTCAGCCTTTGAGGGAGATCCTATAGCCTCGGTGCATTCATCAACTGTACTCTACTCATAATAAACGCCAACAATGCATCATATTCGGCGCGAGGTAGCTACAGATATCCGGATCAAAATCAACAACTAGCAACAACTCAGGGAGGCTTTAATCTCCGACGCAAACACCCGTGGAAGAACTACTGCGATCTATATATATTATCGATAACGATATAAAAAATTAAAACAAGTAGCACAAATGGAGGGCTACTATGAAGAAAATTATTATAATAATAAAAACCATTTTAGCCAAAATAAGCAACTAGTTCAAGAATTCAAACAGAGTTTACAACGAGCAGAAATAAATAACCCCAGAGATCAAAATATTTCTCCAGGAAGATATATACCAAATCAATCGTTCAAGCGTATGCGCGAAAATACTAGTGGCTCCCAAAAAAATGAAGGTTGATGAAAATTATCAACAATCAGACAACTATAAGGATAATTACGTACAAGAAGAATATGGTTTTAAGAACAACCAATACGAGGAAATTAATAATAACGATAACAAGAAGTCAGTAAATAGAAATCACATTTAATAACAGACACTATAGATGCCTTATTGACACTGGGTTGTCAATATGTATATAATGAGGGTTAATATTTTTAATATACCAGTATATACTAGTCCTACTTCGATTAGAACTATGACAGGGTTATCAAAACTCAAACATTATGTATTTACTGCGTCCCATAAATTCTTAGCAAGACCAGATATTTCACCTCATTAGTACTTGCTTTTAGGCAGAGAGATCGTTTAAACATAAGAACATTTCAGGTAAAACCCAACGCAAGTAATTTTGCCATAGGAGCTATGTTCTCACAAGATAACAAGCCAACTAGTTTCTCAAGTAGAACGTTAAACGACCACGATCAAAATTACAGTACAATTGAAACACAGCTTTTAGCAATAGTGTGGATATTAAAATACTTGTTTGGCTGAACAACATTAAAGAACCTAACATGAAATTACAACGTTGTCGTTGGAAGGAAAATTAAACCACGTGGCAGATGCCTTATCAAGAATCAAAAATAACATACAAGCTACAGCACAAAGCGCTGAGGAACATAACGAAAACTTAATACATTTAACAGAATAACCATTGAATTATTTTAGAAGACACATAAAAATGATTAGAAGTGATGCCGAAAAGGTAGAAATTGAAAAATTAAGGATACAAATGGAACACTTAAACTTACTTAAAGCTAAACAGATACTGATAAAATATTTTTGCAACAATTCAAACTCAGATTTTAAAATAAAACAATATTAACGAGAAAGAAGGGCTATCTTCGGCACGCCAAAGATCTAATACCCTTGCAGACCCAACCTTTTCATAATGCTCATAGTGCTTTGCCCCTATCTAAGAAGTACCGGGAAAATAGTATATGCCGAGTTTGGTCAAGATATCTTGATAATCAAAATGTTTTTTCATACGACTTAATTTTCGACCGATCGTTCCTATGGCAGCTATATGACAGAGTGGTCCGATCTTAATACGATTTTGCATACGATATCTTGAAAAACAAAATGTTTTTTCATCCAAAAACTTAATTTTTGACCGATCATTCCTATCGCAGCTATATGATATAGCGGTCTGATATTAATAGGGTTTTGCACATATATGAAGAGTAAAGTAAAACTAATAAATGACGAGTTTGGTCAAGATATCTTGATAAACAAAATGTTTTTTCATACAAAAACTTAATTTTCGACCGATTTTTCCTATGGCAGCTATATGATATAGTGGTCCGATCTTAATAGGATTTTGCATATATATGAGGAGTAAAGTAAAACTAATAAATGCCGAGTTTGGTCAAGATATCTTGATAAACAAAATGTTTTTCATACAAAAACTTAATTTTCGACCGATCGACTGTACGATTTTCGCAGATTTCTTGTGCCAAGGAAGTTTTAAATACACATGCAGCGGTCTTTTCTTCAGCACGAGGAAAAGTATTTCGCTGTTACACTTTGCTCATTGCGTTCAAAATATCTGGACGACTCAAGACTTATACATTGAATCAAGTGGCGTAGCTACATGACAACAGTGTTGGATGACATATTCGTCTAAAAGGCATCGGATGTATTTTTTCTAGCATACCGAAATTGATCCCCGTTTGCCAGTTCTGTCTATTTACAAACCCAGGAAATAATGTAGTGGGCCGCCGTCTTCCTCTTAATCGATCCCGTTCTCGTCTTGATAAGTAAATCATCGACATAAACGCAAAGTAACTGCCGCGTTTTTGATGCTGCTTAGCATATAAGCATGCTTCATTTTCACATCTGTGAAACCCAATACTCCTCAAAACGTTGTCCATTGTGACATTCCAGACTTGGCTTTTTCAAATTTAGCACCTTGGGTGGATGTTGTTTAATAATGAAGGCTTGATGTTACTTCATATATACTTCGTCCTGAAGTCTGCTGTTTAGATATGCATTGGAGATATCGATCTGATGCATACATAACTGCTATTCTGCAGCAATGGAGAAAAGCATTCTGATCGTTTCGTTGCGTATAATCGGTGAGAAAGTTTATAAATAGTCGATTACCTTCTCTTGACCACATCCTTGGCCAACTAGTTTGGACTTAAGCCTCTCGATGTTCCCGTCTTTGTCTCTCCTAATACGAAAAAACCATTTTGATCCGAGAGCTTTTTGTCCTGGAGGTAAGTTGGTTGGCCACTACGAATCAGTATAGGTTTGCCAGCTCCGCGATTTCAATCTTGAGCTGTGTCTTGAACATTTTCTTCATCGCTGGCGCTGACAAGCTATTCCTCCCATTCATCGGAGTTACTGATCTAGATGCCGGTATTGACGTTTTGGACTACCATGAAATTTTGTTCGCGGTGGTTGGGAAATTTCTGTTAGACTCAAAGTGAATAATGTTTTTAGTAAAGTCATTGTTTTGATGTGAACTTACGCATTTTTCAGATGTTTTTTTCTGAAAATCACCCTCAACATTTATAACATCACCTCGCTTAATAATTTGTCGATTTTCTCGATTGTATTGGCGATAAGCTTTTGCTGTGGGGGAGTAGCCAACAAATACACATTATTTACCTTTTGCTTTAAACTTGCCTTTTCTAATCTTATCTATTGCAAATACGCGGGATCCGAACACTCGTAAATGCTTGACGGATGCTAAACTTCTTTGGTCTCTCGGCCAGTTACATTCTTAATGCTGGTTTTCTTCGGAAATCAATCATATTTGAATAGTTCATATTCTGTTCTCTTGTCTCTGCTCGCTCTGATTGGCCTCCTTTTTTCTTCTCGTGAATGGCCCGATATATATTAGCTGATAGATCGTGGTTAGAGCTGCCCTCTAGACAAGTCATAGATTGCAATGGCGATTCCTATGCTGCTTGTCATACGTGCGAAATGATGGAACTTTAATTCGTGAGTCTGCCGCACCCAGGGACCAGGTGCGCCATTCTTGGAACAGCTTCGTCATCCTCTTCAATTGCCATAGTTTCAGATTTTAATCAGTCGACCGAAAATGTTGTTTCTTTGCCATTGATCCGCACGACGAAGACCCGGTCTGATGGCTTGGATATCATCTCATACGGTCCGAAGGATACTAGAGAGCATTCATGTCAATATATGTGCAGAAAGAGTTTCGACTTGAGCACCCGTACAACTTATCGCAAGTTGATGCTTGAGATCTTGAGGTGAAGCATTTTAGTTGGAAGTAGTTTGGTTCATGGGATCTGCGGGTCGCACATTAAAGCGTCGTTCATAGACCTTTGCTAACGCCCGACCATGCCGTTTAACTGTGCGTGGTTTGGTATCGTGTGTATATGTTCAGTTCCTAATAAATTGATTAGTGATTTAAAGAGTGTAGTCTTAAATTGGCCCTTTGATCGGTGATGATGATCAAAGGACAACCAGCCCGTGATATCCTGTATGACCAAATTCCATCGCAACCGTCTGTGATGTCATAGAGGTACTGCCTCTGGTCAATCACCGTCAGACGTGTAACCACATACCAAGGGCTTCTGACAATATCGAGCTATATATGGTCAAATCTGCGATCAAGTACACTATCATCGAGTTGTGATTATGTATTTTTGCCCTCTGACATGCAAGCAATTTCGTGACCAGTCCAATATATCTTACGCATCGACAGCCAAACATATTTAACACGGATTTGTTCGACTGTAGACCTACCACTAGGTTGAGAGAGTCGGAGAAAATTTGTAAATATGTTGTATATCAATTTCTGTGGAATATATGGTGTGGGAATTGCTGTCGATACGTCGCAGTACAGATAAGTATTCTCTTTGACTTGCACTGACTGTAGTCGATCGTCGTCGCTTACATGTAGGATCTTTGTGGAGTATTGTGAGATGAATCGTAATTGGCGTAGTTTGCACTCCGATGCTTTTTCATATTTTTAGGCGAATGCGTATACTTATTTATTTATTTATTAAATTGATGGTTCACAAAACGAGTGTCATCCTTCTTCAATAGATTATACATACAATAGATAATAAAATTATACGCTAAAATCGTAGTTAGAGAACACAATATTCTAGATTGCATCACCGACCGATGGGTGTGTTTTATTTACCAGTCCGGCTAGCTGTGCCCCTTTTCACAGTTAATTTTGTCAGTGTCGCTATTAGAGTCTACAAATAAACGGAAGTGTGTAACTAGGAAAAAAGTGCTCCAAAGTAAAATTATAAATAATCTTAATTTGTATATTAATTAGGAAAAAATAATAGATAGGCAAAAAGAAAATAAGATGGTTGTTAATAAAGTAAAGAAGAGTAAGCTATATACAATACAAGCTATATATATACAAGCAGGCTGATGATTCTGCACTGCCGCAAATTGTTAATTGTTGGCTGTGTGAGAATATAATGCATGCTAAATGTGCAGGTCTCACCGGACGTGATTGCGACAAGATCACCGGTTGGAGTCTCAACTTTTGGAATTGCCCTCTACGTCTGTTTAGACACATACTCTTTTCTTGTACCTACCTAGCATCTTGGACCTCTTTTCAATGTTGTCTTCATGGCCTTCTGCGAGCCTAATTACCCCTGTTTCAACCCCTGTAGTAGTGATCCACGCTGCCTCAGCCCCGTCAGGTCCTGGCCGCAAAGGAAGACCTGCGCATCTTGCCTAGATTGTTAAAAACATTCATGGTGGCTTTGTAGCACCTCCAACTACTGTATCACCTGCAGCCCCATCATCGCCTACTTTAACGGTTGTTGCCTCTCGTAGGCACGTTTTTGTGTCTCGACTTTCGTCGGACACCACTTCTGAGTCATTGGCAGCCTATATGGCTAGCAAATCTCTTGCTAGCGTGTCAATAACCAAATTTAATTTCTCCAACCCTCGTGAATTATCATTATTTAAAATAAATGTTTTACATGATATGTTCCCAATCATTTGTGATCCCGAATTTTGGACTCCACACATGATTGTTCACGTGTTCAAGCCAAACAAGTAAGAGGTTCTAGTCGTGAGCTCCCGACTTGGGGATACTCTGAACCCTCTTCTTCCAACATCTAATGCATACATATATTCTATTTTAGAAGCTAATATGTCAAGTTTGGTGACTCTATCCCAATTGCCCAAAAACAGGATATCGTTATCGATTTTGATCGATTGTTAGGAAACGCACTATTTTATCGATTATCGGATCCAGATTATATGTACTTTAGGGGGTCGGAGATGCTTTCTTCTGCCTCTTACATACATTTGGATTTTGCACAAATACAATATGCCCTTATACCCATTTTTAATGGGTTCAGGGTATAAAAAGCGTAACCAGCTTGTCACCCTTCCAGTCCATTCAATACAGGGTACAATTTCTGCATAGAGGAATCAGAAGTCGTGCACTTGTAGCCTTCTTCTTGATACTTAGCTTGTCGGATGGGGTCTGCGTTCTTTCGTCATCCTACTATGCTACATACTAGAAAAGTGATAAGTTCAAAACTACGAGTCAATCAATGTCGTGGCTGCGAATGGTAAAGGGTGCTATGTCAGTGGTCGACGGTTAAGGGCTTTGATTTGGATGTAGGGTACCAAACATGTTACGGTCTGTACCCACCCTACCTTGGTGGCACGGAGAAAGTCACGGCCACCCCTCATCCGAACCTTTCGGTTAATGGATTGTTGTGCACAATTTAGTTTTAGTTAAACATATTAATTCCGATTTTCATATTATTAACTGCCTATTTGCTTCATATGGGACGTGTCTGAAACCAATGTATAAAGATCATAAAAAGAAGACGTATGTTAAGAGCACTAACGCTTGGTCGACACTGGGTCGTGATTACAAAACGAATCTATATACTGAACGTAATCCTAATAGATGATCGAAAACAGAAATCGTGCTGCCTGACAATAGATAATTGGCCTTGGAGACGGTAGTTTCAAATTAATTGCATTTTCTTTGTCGGGTAGTCCTGAAGGCTCGGCGATTAACTATTATTATCCAATATTTCGAACTCTTTAGCTGGCTTATGTGGCCATTGCCTACTCACAAAATTGAACAAATAAATCCACCCACGCGTACTTTAGGCCCATCGTTAATATCCGGGGAGCAATTTAAATTATTTTATCTATTTACATAATTTGGGATATACCGTACACCCATCACATAAGTATAACAACTCATTATTAAGTTACTTTAAATGTTTGATTTCAAAAATTACAAAATACGAAAGATCTTGACTATATTGATTTGGCTGAAGAAATAAAGTTTATAATGCAGCAACTTTTATATTATTTTTATAATTTAAGCAAAACGAAAGAGGTTTTTAAATATTGATGCGTGAGCTATTAGATCGAAGGTGAACGCAAAAATTTCAACCAATCGCCTAAAACGTATATCCGATCTCGATCTGCGGACACTTAAGCGGTCCCATTCCTTGTTGGGAGTGTATCCAAAAAGGGGCGGCAAAGTAGAAGTAGATTAACAAATAACTTGGTTATCAATGGCTAAACACGCGGTCGCGGGGTGTAGACTCAGCTGCAATGTGCCGGTGGCGCCCCAGCTTTGATCTCTTGTGATCCTTAAGAAATCCGTGGCCCGGTAGATATTTTCCACTCCCATAGATATGATAATCAATACAGCACTAGGCTGTATAAAGAGAATGATTAAGATATCAGATACAACATACCCCAAAGAAATTGAACATGAAATTAAAAACCTCTTGACGAAAAATGACCTCTCACAAAACGTTATTAAAACTTTATTAAAAAGACGACAAATTGAAAGTTAATAGCCAACAGAACCCGACATAATATTAAAATAATATATAATATATATTATATATATATAATAACGTAGTTATAAGTTTGGAAATAAAACACTATATTTCCCGACCGTGAATCTGTATCGGTTTATTATGTTGAATATCTGGAGTAAGACTGAGCTACCAAAATTGGCTTACGCTATATTTAAAGCTAAATAATAATTGGAGTCAAATCTGCGATCAAGTACACTATCATCGAGTTGTGATTATGTATTTTTGCCCTCTGACATGCAAGCAATTTCGTGACCAGTCCAATATATCTTACGCATCGACAGCCAAACATATTTAACACGGATTTGTTCGACTGTAGACCTACCACTAGGTTGAGAGAGTCGGAGAAAATTTGTAAATATGTTGTATATCAATTTCTGTGGAATATATGGTGTGGGAATTGCTGTCGATACGTCGCAGTACAGATAAGTATTCTCTTTGACTTGCACTGACTGTAGTCGATCGTCGTCGCTTACATGTAGGATCTTTGTGGAGTATTGTGAGATGAATCGTAATTGGCGTAGTTTGCACTCCGATGCTTTTTCATATTTTTAGGCGAATGCGTATACTTATTTATTTATTTATTAAATTGATGGTTCACAAAACGAGTGTCATCCTTCTTCAATAGATTATACATACAATAGATAAAAAAATTATACGCTAAAATCGTAGTTAGAGAACACAATATTCTAGATTGCATCACCGACCGATGGGTGTGTTTTATTTACCAGTCCGGCTAGCTGTGCCCCTTTTCACAGTTAATTTTGTCAGTGTCGCTATTAGAGTCTACAAATAAACGGAAGTGTGTAACTAGGAAAAAAGTGCTCCAAAGTAAAATTATAAATAATCTTAATTTGTATATTAATTAGGAAAAAATAATAGATAGGCAAAAAGAAAATAAGATGGTTGTTAATAAAGTAAAGAAGAGTAAGCTATATACAATACAAGCTATATATATACAAGCAGGCTGATGATTCTGCACTGCCGCAAATTGTTAATTGTTGGCTGTGTGAGAATATAATGCATGCTAAATGTGCAGGTCTCACCGGACGTGATTGCGACAAGATCACCGGTTGGAGTCTCAACTTTTGGAATTGCCCTCTACGTCTGTTTAGACACATACTCTTTTCTTGTACCTACCTAGCATCTTGGACCTCTTTTCAATGTTGTCTTCATGGCCTTCTGCGAGCCTAATTACCCCTGTTTCAACCCCTGTAGTAGTGATCCACGCTGCCTCAGCCCCGTCAGGTCCTGGCCGCAAAGGAAGACCTGCGCATCTTGCCTAGATTGTTAAAAACATTCATGGTGGCTTTGTAGCACCTCCAACTACTGTATCACCTGCAGCCCCATCATCGCCTACTTTAACGGTTGTTGCCTCTCGTAGGCACGTTTTTGTGTCTCGACTTTCGTCGGACACCACTTCTGAGTCATTGGCAGCCTATATGGCTAGCAAATCTCTTGCTAGCGTGTCAATAACCAAATTTAATTTCTCCAACCCTCTTGAATTATCATTATTTAAAATAAATGTTTTACATGATATGTTCCCAATCATTTGTGATCCCGAATTTCGGACTCCACACATGATTGTTCACGTGTTCAAGCCAAACAAGTAAGAGGTTCTAGTCGGGAGCTCCCGACTTGGGGATACTCTGAACCCTCTTCTTCCAACATCTAATGCATACATATATTCTATTTTAGAAGCTAATATGTCAAGTTTGGTGACTCTATCCCAATTGCCCAAAAACAGGATATCGTTTTCGATTTTGATCGATTGTTAGGAAACGCACTATTTTATCGATTATCGGATCCAGATTATATGTACTTTAGGGGGTCGGAGATGCTTTCTTCTGCCTCTTACATACATTTGGATTTTGCACAAATACAATATGCCCTTATACCCATTTTTAATGGGTTCAGGGTATAAAAAGCGTAACCAGCTTGTCACCCTTCCAGTCCATTCAATACAGGGTACAATTTCTGCATAGAGGAATCAGAAGTCGTGCACTTGTAGCCTTCTTCTTGATACTTAGCTTGTCGGATGGGGTCTGCGTTCTTTCGTCATCCTACTATGCTACATACTAGAAAAGTGATAAGTTCAAAACTACGAGTCAATCAATGTCGTGGCTGCGAATGGTAAAGGGTGCTATGTCAGTGGTCGACGGTTAAGGGCTTTGATTTGGATGTAGGGTACCAAACATGTTACGGTCTGTACCCACCCTACCTTGGTGGCACGGAGAAAGTCACGGCCACCCCTCATCCGAACCTTTCGGTTAATGGATTGTTGTGCACATTTTAGTTTTAGTTAAACATATTAATTCCGATTTTCATATTATTAACTGCCTATTTGCTTCATATGGGACGTGTCTGAAACCAATGTATAAAGATCATAAAAAGAAGACGTATGTTAAGAGCACTAACGCTTGGTCGACACTGGGTCGTGATTACAAAACGAATCTATATACTGAACGTAATCCTAATAGATGATCGAAAACAGAAATCGTGCTGCCTGACAATAGATAATTGGCCTTGGAGACGGTAGTTTCAAATTAATTGCATTTTCTTTGTCGGGTAGTCCTGAAGGCTCGGCGATTAACTATTATTATCCAATATTTCGAACTCTTTAGCTGGCTTATGTGGCCATTGCCTACTCACAAAATTGAACAAATAAATCCACCCACGCGTACTTTAGGCCCATCGTTAATATCCGGGGAGCAATTTAAATTATTTTATCTATTTACATAATTTGGGATATACCGTACACCCATCACATAAGTATAACAACTCATTATTAAGTTACTTTAAATGTTTGATTTCAAAAATTACAAAATACGAAAGATCTTGACTATATTGATTTGGCTGAAGAAATAAAGTTTATAATGCAGCAACTTTTATATTATTTTTATAATTTAAGCAAAACGAAAGAGGTTTTTAAATATTGATGCGTGAGCTATTAGATCGAAGGTGAACGCAAAAATTTCAACCAATCGCCTAAAACGTATATCCGATCTCGATCTGCGGACACTTAAGCGGTCCCATTCCTTGTTGGGAGTGTATCCAAAAAGGGGCGGCAAAGTAGAAGTAGATTAACAAATAACTTGGTTATCAATGGCTAAACACGCGGTCGCGGGGTGTAGACTCAGCTGCAATGTGCCGGTGGCGCCCCAGCTTTGATCTCTTGTGATCCTTAAGAAATCCGTGGCCCGGTAGATATTTTCCACTCCCATAGATATGATAATCAATACAGCACTAGGCTGTATAAAGAGAATGATTAAGATATCAGATACAACATACCTCAAAGAAATTGAACATGAAATTAAAAACCTCTTGACGAAAAATGACCTCTCACAAAACGTTATTAAAACTTTATTAAAAAGACGACAAATTGAAAGTTAATAGCCAACAGAACCCGACATAATATTAAAATAATATATAATATATATTATATATATATAATAACGTAGTTATAAGTTTGGAAATAAAAAACTATATTTCCCGACCGTGAATCTGTATCGGTTTATTATGTTGAATATCTGGAGTAAGACTGAGCTACCAAAATTGGCTTACGCTATATTTTAAGCTAAATAATAATTGGAGTACGTGACTTTTTGCAAAGGGACAGCGGCTGCAGCTTGTTTATGCTAGCGCCTTTCTGTTGATCAGTTTTTGTTTATAAATGATTGTTGACAATATGTGAGCTTGGCTGCAGAAGGCATTCTGCTCTTAGGATTTTTGCTGCTGTTAGCGTTATTTGAATTCGGATGCAGAAGGCATGTTATTGTTATGATTATTCAGTTTGTAAACACACAATGGGTTATGCCATGCAATCAGCTTATGAATAACAGTGGTTCAAAATGCTGTTGTTGTGAATATGTCACTCCTCCCCACTAAAAATAAAGCGTGTCCTCACGCGTGTAGGGTATATGAAAAAGGTAAGTATAATGAAAAATATTCTTTAAATGCTAGGATACAATTTTGGTAACATATTTAAATTTTCTTGTTCATTTTCGATTTCAAGTTCAACTGGGAGTTGTGCAGGTGGTTGATCAATAACATTTACTTTCTTAATAAATATTTGTTTGGGTATATTTTTAAACTGATATGCTAGATACATTATTATGATTAATATGATGATTACAAATACTGTAATTATTATAATTTGGAATATTTTCATTTCTTTAATATTTTCGAAAATTATTTCTTTTGTTTGAATGTACGAAAGTGGCTTTAATTTAGTAATATTATTTCTTACGTTTATACTACGACTTGGGGATACTCTGAACCCTCTTCTTCCAACATCTAATGCATACATATATTCTATTTTAGAAGCTAATATGTCAAGTTTGGTGACTCTATCCCAATTGCCCAAAAACAGGATATCGTTATCGATTTTGATCGATTGTTAGGAAACGGACTATTTTATCGATTATCGGATCCAGATTATATGTACTTTAGGGGGTCGGAGATGCTTTCTTCTGCCTCTTACATACATTTGGATTTTGCACAAATACAATATGCCCTTATACCCATTTTTAATGGGTTCAGGGTATAAAAAGCGTAACCAGCTTGTCACCCTTCCAGTCCATTCAATACAGGGTACAATTTCTGCATAGAGGAATCAGAAGTCGTGCACTTGTAGCCTTCTTCTTGATACTTAGCTTGTCGGATGGGGTCTGCGTTCTTTCGTCATCCTACTATGCTACATACTAGAAAAGTGATAAGTTCAAAACTACGAGTCAATCAATGTCGTGGCTGCGAATGGTAAAGGGTGCTATGTCAGTGGTCGACGGTTAAGGGCTTTGATTTGGATGTAGGGTACCAAACATGTTACGGTCTGTACCCACAGTACCTTGGTGGCACGGAGAAAGTCACGGCCACCCCTCATCCGAACCTTTCGGTTAATGGATTGTTGTGCACATTTTAGTTTTAGTTAAACATATTAATTCCGATTTTCATATTATTAACTGCCTATTTGCTTCATATGGGACGTGTCTGAAACCAATGTATAAAGATCATAAAAAGAAGACGTATGTTAAGAGCACTAACGCTTGGTCGACACTGGGTCGTGATTACAAAACGAATCTATATACTGAACGTAATCCTAATAGATGATCGAAAACAGAAATCGTGCTGCCTGACAATAGATAATTGGCCTTGGAGACGGTAGTTTCAAATTAATTGCATTTTCCTTGTCGGGTAGTCCTGAAGGCTCGGCGATTAACTATTATTATCCAATATTTCTAACTCTTTAGCTGGCTTATGTGGCCATTGCCTACTCACAAAATTGAACAAATAAATCCACCCACGCGTACTTTAGGCCCATCGTTAATATCCGGGGAGCAATTTAAATTATTTTATCTATTTACATAATTTGGGATATACCGTACACCCATCACATAAGTATAACAACTCATTATTAAGTTACTTTAAATGTTTGATTTCAAAAATTACAAAATACGAAAGATCTTGACTATATTGATTTGGCTGAAGAAATAAAGTTTATAATGCAGCAACTTTTATATTATTTTTATAATTTAAGCAAAACGAAAGAGGTTTTTAAATATTGATGCGTGAGCTATTAGATCGAAGGTGAACGCAAAAATTTCAACCAATCGCCTAAAACGTATATCCGATCTCGATCTGCGGACACTTAAGCGGTCCCATTCCTTGTTGGGAGTGTATCCAAAAAGGGGCGGCAAAGTAGAAGTAGATTAACAAATAACTTGGTTATCAATGGCTAAACACGCGGTCGCGGGGTGTAGACTCAGCTGCAATGTGCCGGTGTCGCCCCAGCTTTGATCTCTTGTGATCCTTAAGAAATCCGTGGCCCGGTAGATATTTTCCACTCCCATAGATATGATAATCAATACAGCACTAGGCTGTATAAAGAGAATGATTAAGATATCAGATACAACATACCCCAAAGAAATTGAACATGAAATTAAAAACCTCTTCACGAAAAATGACCTCTCACAAAATGTTATTAAAACTTTATTAAAAAGACGACAAATTGAAAGGTAATAGCCAACAGAACCCGACATAATATTAAAATAATATATAATATATATTATATATATATAATAACGTAGTTATAAGTTTGGAAATAAAAAACTATATTTCCCGACCGTGAATCTGTATCGGTTTATTATGTTGAATATCTGGAGTAAGACTGAGCTACCAAAATTGGCTTACGCTATATTTTAAGCTAAATAATAATTGGAGTACGTGACTTTTTGCAAAGGGACAGCGGCTGCAGCTTGTTTATGCTAGCGCCTTTCTGTTGATCAGTTTTTGTTTATAAATGATTGTTGACAATATGTGAGCTTGCCTGCAGAAGGCATTCTGCTCTTAGGATTTTTGCTGCTGTTAGCGTTATTTGAATTCGGATGCAGAAGGCATGTTATTGTTATGATTATTCAGTTTGTAAACACACAATGGGTTATGCCATGCAATTAGCTTATGAATAACAGTGGTTCAAAATGCTGTTGTTGTGAATATGTCACTCCTCCCCACTAAAAATAAAGCGTGTCCTCACGCGTGTAGGGTATATGAAAAAGGTAAGTATAATAAAAAATATTCTTTAAATGCTAGGATACAATTTTGGTAACATATTTAAATTTTCTTGTTCATTTTCGATTTCAAGTTCAACTGGGAGTTGTGCAGGTGGTTGATGAATAACATTTACTTTCTTAATAAATATTTGTTTGGGTATATTTTTAAACTGATATGCTAGATACATTATTATGATTAATATGATGATTACAAATACTGTAATTATTATAATTTGGAATATTTTCATTTCTTTAATATTTTCGAAAATTATTTCTTTTGTTTGAATGTACGAAAGTGGCTTTAATTTAGTAATATTATTTCTTACGTATATCTGTGTGTAGTCTGAGTTCAAATTGCTTATAAGTAGATATCTCATTAAGTATTGCTGAGTAATTATGAATTTTTATTATGTTATTTCCCTCAATTAAGATATCATTTTTAATACAGTTTTGATTCAATGTGATTTTGGGTAAGTTCCATGTTATAAGTATAATTGGTTCGATATAGTTAGTTTGTGTTATTAGATGTGTTTTTGAAAATCTGCAACTAGTGTTAGTTTGTTTTATTATACCTAATATGCATTGGTTAATAGTTAATTTTTTCATGTCCTTGTTGTATAAATTATTATTATGTGAGTAGTATTTGTATTGTGTTTCGTCTTATATATTTTTATCATCGTCCGGGTAGGGTAGAATTTCGTATAATGGGGTTTTATTTATTTCTCTAGGAATGTGTGAAATAATCAAAATTGCATTCGTATCTGATCTAAGCCAAGTAGATGCTTTTACGTTAAGTAGCTTTTCGGAATTAACGTTTGTGAGATAGTCGTGTCTTAATCATTTTGGATTAAAAATTCCCAATCTAGTTAGTTGCATTCCCATTTCTAAATCTTCAATATATTCTGTGAATTGTTGTAAGTTGAATGCAAGTAGTTCCAGTACTTTAAATCTTCTCTTTCTTCTCTTTCTTTGTTTACTATTTCTATTCCTTGGTTGACCGCTTCAATAACATGGTTGAGTTCGTTTATTTGAATACTATTTTGAGCTATTGAATTCATTTTTTCTTCAAGTTCCTCTTAATCATTGTTATCTAAAGTTCCAAACAAGTATTTGTATGTTGTTCCTACGAAATTAAGTAATTCTCTCTTACTTCTTTTTACTATTCGGATACCGTTTATTTCTCTTTGCAACTTTTCTGTCATATATTGAATTTGTATTCTGTCCTTAAATTTGTTTGTTTGTAACATTAATTTGTCATATGTGTCTTCTATCTTTGTTAAATTTATTGTGAGGCAGTGGTGCTCGTAATTATCGGGTATGTCTATCATGCCTATTTTAAAGAGTAAGTATCCATTATTTGATTTAATAGGGTTAATATCTATAAACTAGTTATTACTTCCTGGTAATAGTGTTGGCATCATTAGTGCCGGAAAAATGAAGGTTATATGTCCTGTTTTGGAACTTCGTCCTCCTGTAAATATTTGCTCTTATTTAATTTCTTTTGTTTTTGATAATTTGTTTTATAATGCTTAATTTTTCGACCTCTGTTAGTCTCCTCAAAATGATCTTCGTCAATTTGTTCTATTTTCCCAGTTGGTTTGTAAGGGTTATGTAATTTACCGTGAATTATGGGTGCTTTCCTAAACTTTGTATTTACTGCGATTTCATTTCGGTTTTTATTAAGATTATTTATTCTGGTCTCTTTTATAATTTGGGTATTATAATTAGGTGTACCTGCGTAAATGAAAATGTCAGCTGGAGTTCTTCCAGTAGAGTTATGTTTTAGCTTATGATTATAAGTGTATAAAATTACCTCAATTTTCATGAGTCTATTTTCTTCGTCATCGTCAGTATTTATAATGCGTATTTTTTCATTAATTGTCTTATGTAGTCTTTCTATATCCGCTACACCATTTTTACTTGTTGTTATTTGAATTTCAACTTTTTCCTTATTCAACCATTCTTTCAGGGCAAGACTCATAAAAGCACTTTCCCATGTTGTTAAATATTTGGATGATTTAACTTCCATCCAAACCTTGCCGTTAAGTTCAATTACATTTGCAAATTTTGAATATAAATCAATACATGTTAAATAGCTGTGGTTTTTTATTGAATAAATGTCTACTACGTAAGTTTCTCTACAGTTTTCTACTTCTGGTGTAATTTTAAATTTACAAGATGTGTTCCTGTGATCAATTTTAGCTTAGATTACAAACTTCACATTCGTTAATTATGTTTTGGATTAAATTTTGATAGTCTGGGTAATAATATGTTTCTTTAAAAAATCTGACCATCTTTTCGATGCCTGGATGTAAAAGTTTCTTGCGGTTGCTAACTATTATTTCTTTAAATTCTGCATAGCTCCTAATGTCTTTCAGTTTAATATTTGTTCGTAATATTCGAGTTGTTTTGGGGTTCATTATTTCTTTAAAGGCTTGTTGTATTATCTGAAAATCGGAATCGTATTCAATGTATAATACGCTTGAATTGTTGCAAAAATGTTTTATCAATATCTGTTTAGCTTTTTCTATGTTTAAATATTCGATTTTTATTCTTAATTTTTTAAAGTATGGTGCAACTTCTATTTGCTCGGTATCACTTCTAATCATTTCTATTTGTCTTCTAAAATAATTTAATGGTTTTTCTGTTAAATGTATTAAATTTTCATTATCTTCTTCAGCGCTATGTGCTGTAGCTTGTGTGTTAATATCTTGTTCGCCTAGCATATTTTCTTCAATTTTGATGCGTGATAAAGCATCTGCTACATGGTTTAATTTTCCTTCTAAGTATTTTATTGAGAAATTATATTCACTAAGTTTAATACGCCAACGTTGTAATTTCATGTTGGGTTCTTTAATGTTGTTTAGCCAAACGAGTGGCTTATGATCGCTTAAAATGTCAAATGGTCTGCCATATAAATATGGGCGAAAATATTTTACTGCCCACACCATTGCTAGAAGCTCTTTTTCTATTGTACTGTAATTTTGTTCATGATCGTTTAACGTTCTACTTGAGAAACTAATTGGCTTGTTATCTTGTGACAACACAGCTCCTATTGCAAAATTACTTGCGTTGTTGTTACCTGAAACTTTTTATTAAAGTCTGGACATACTATATTGGGTCGTTTATAATTAATATTTTTAATTTTTCAAAGGCTTTATTGAATTCAACATTTTTGATATCAATTTTTGCCGCTTTCTTTAGGTAAAGAGTCACATGGGTTTTGCAATTTTTGCAAAATCTGGAATGAACTTTCGATAATAACCACATAAACCTAGAAATGATTTAATTTTCTTTGATGTTTTTGGCAAAGGAAATTCTTGTATTGCTTTTACTTTCAATTTGTTTGGCCGTATGCCTTCTGGACTTATAATATGGCCTAAGAATTCTGTTTCCTTTTTTAAAAACTCGCACTTATCTAATTGAAGTTTCAAATTTGCCTGTCTTAATTTTTCAAAAACTTTATTTATTGAATTTAAATGTTCTTCAAGTGATGTGGAGAAGACAATAATGTCGTCCAAATAAACAAGACAATGCTTGTTAATTAAATCACGAAGAACGTGATTCATGCACCTTTGGAATGTTGCTGGTGCATTTTTAAGTCCAAATGGCATTCGAGTATACTCGTAATGGTCGTATTTGGTAGAAAATGCTGTTTTATTAATTGAGTTCTTGTCCATCTCAATCTGATGGAAACCTTTTGCCAAATCTATTGTTGTAAAGTATGAACATCTCCCTAATTTTCCCAAAATCTCGTCCATGTTTGGAATGGGGAATTTATCATTGATTGTAATGTCGTTTAATCCTCTGTAATCGACCACTAATACCGAATAATACCTTGGGTTAGCATATCTTTAATTTGCTTTTCACCTTCTTGTTCGAAAGCGAAAGGGTAACCGTATGGTTTCTTGTAAATTGGATTTTCATGATGTGTATTAATTTCGTGCTTAACAATGCTCGTGAAGGTCAAATTGTCACCTTCTCGATATTGAATGTCACTGAAATTTTTCAGTAATTTTAATAGTTTTGATTTTTCTTTAACGTTTAGATGATCATCTCGGTAATCTTCTCCCGATGTTATATCATTACTTATTGCGTAATTAATTTCTAGTGTATAACTTTCTGGCTTTAAATATGTAGGTAGTAGGTCTTGTATAAACGTATATTAAGGAAGTTTTCCCTCATCATATTTATTGACGACACAGTGTCAATGAGACAACTGTAGCGTCTGTTATTAATTTTAATTTCTATGTACTGGCTTGTCCCGAGGCTCCAATTGGAAAATTTTCGTCTTTTATATCATTATTCTGAAACACCTCATATTGGTTGTTCTGACAACCATACTCTTCTTGTACATAGTTACCCTGATAGTTTTCGGATTGTTGATAATTTTCATTTTGGGAACCACTAGTATTTTCTCGTATACGCTTGTATATACACATAAACATATCACAAAACACAAAAACTTAAAATGTATAGAATTAAGGAAGTATATATCAATAAACTCTGGAGGGGGGATTGGTTCGGTGTGTGACGGTGGGAAAGCGGATACTTCGTACCGCTGCAGGATAGTGGCCTGTGTGTGCATACCCGTGATGGTTTGGAGCGGTTGACGAGCATGAGCTAGTAGGCACCTTTAATGCTGCCTCGCCATGTCTCGAGCCCCCCAGGCCACCACGACCATGCATGCTCAAACACTCGCTCGCTCTCTGCGTGATGCGAATGCTCGATGCTCGGTACACGATGCTCGGTGTCCTCGATCCCGTTTCCCATTCGTCTCATCCTCATATATATTCAAAATCCTATTAAGATCGGACCACTATATCATATAGCTGCCATGGGAACGATCAGTCGAAAATAAAGTTTTTGTATGAAAAAACAATTTGTTTTTCAAGATATCTTGACCAAACTCGGCAATTATTAGTTTTACTTTACTCTTCATATATGTGCAGAATCCTATTATTATCGGACCACTATATCATATAGCTGCCATAGGAACGATCGGTCGAAAAATAAGTTTTTGTATGAAAAAACATTTTGTTTTTCAAGATATCTTGACCAAACTCGTCATTTATTAGTTTTACTAAGCTCCTCATATATATGCAAAATCCTATTAAGAGCGGACCACTCTATCATATAGCTGCCATAGGAACGATCGGTCGAAAATTAAGTCGTATGAAAAAACATTTTGATTATCAAGATATCTTGACCAAACTCGGCATTTACTATTTACCCGGTACTTCTTCGATAGAGGCAAAGCACTATGAGCATTATGAAAAGGTTGGGTCTGCAAGGGTATTAGATCTTTGGCGTGCCGAAGATAGCCCTTCTTTCTCGTTTTTTTTCTCTTTTTCCCTTTTGTAGGTCACTCCACAAAAAAATAAAACAAAATAGTTCACTACTTATTGTCAATAATTATTATTTTCGATCCTTTTGATTATTTTTGCAAAAAAAAACTTCACCCATTAGTGACAATTGTTATTATTTTCAGAGTTCTGTTTCTCCATAGATTTTATTTTATGTTTTTATTTTTCTTCTTTTTTTTTCCTTTTGGTTACGCTACCAAAAAAAAAAAATAAAACAAAATCAGACACTTTCGGTTTCCTTAACTTTGACTTTGACTTTATATTTCACTTCGATTTTGTTTAGTCTTAAACACTCCCGTTCTCATTGCTTGCGCTGGCTGTACTTACGTATTCCACTTTTCACCACACTTGAGTTGAATTCGTCCCACTGTACAGCTCTGTCGCGACGCCTTAACGGCCCTCCGACGCCGACGTCGGCTGCGGCGCGCGTCTGTGCACATGTGTGCAAGCGTGGTCTCGCTGTCGGCCGTCTGGCGCGCTTGCGTTGTAATTTTCGATCGCCGTTATTTTCTCGATGCACACTCTGTGTACTCGATTTTGCTCACATTATAATGGGCAGGTGTTCATTTCTGCCTAACACAGGGTATGAAATGAATTCCCTAGGGTATGCTCGACTTCTCAATACCCTATTTCTGTCATACATGGGCAAATGTTTTATTATTATTTTCTCTTACTCTCTACAAATACCCTGTGAATTTTTTTTTTTTTTTTTTTTTTTTTTGTTTATGTAGGTAACCGCCCGAGGATAAAAAGTCTCCTCTTCATCACTTGATTGTCTCCACTTTATTGCTAGTTTTATCCATTTAGTCCTTATGAGTTTTCTAAACTTAGACCCTGCCGCTCCGCTGGACACTTATTTGTTATCACTCGCGCTCCTTGCTCGACACGTCTACTCACCCCGATCGCTAGCCGTGCACTTGCTTCGGCCGCTTCACTTCGCCGCGAGCTTTCGCTATTCTGGTAGTCGCCTCACATATCTTACAACAACAAAAATCACATCGGGGTCGCCAAATGTTGCGCTATTGAGCTTTATCAATCGCTTTCAAAAATATGAATAATATCAAATTCTTTTCTTTATTTGTTAAAAGTTACGAAAGGCAGACAGACCCGAATCGTTATGTGCTTATTATTAAGGAACAATAATTTTTCTGTAGAGTCTGCCCTGGTCCTCCGATGCGCGCTGGAGATTGCTGTGGACGATATAAAAGATTTCTATTAACTTATCCGCCTTCTTCCTAGGGTCGAACGCACTAGTTGCGGACCCCGGAGTCACCTGGTCGTACAGAGCGGCTAACAACCGCGGCTCCCTTCCCAGCATCAGGAAAGCGGGACTGAATCCTTGTGTTGATCGCTAGCGATATGTCCGGTAAAAGCTCGTCCCACAAACTTTGATGGCCTTCGATAAACTGCGCTATCATGGTCTTCACAGTCCGGTTTGTCCTCTCGATAGGATTCTCTTGCAGACAGAACGGGGAGTGGAGTGGACGTCGAATTGGAGCTATTGTAGCTCCTGTGCCCATCGCGCGATCCTGCCTAAAGGGCTCTCGTTCGAGTTGAGCCACTTAAGTGCCAGGTGATCCGTTATCACGTCGAAACGGTACCCTTCTAGGTAGCAACGGAGCTTCCGTATCGACCAAACGATTGCCAGGCACTCTTTTTCGGTGGCGGAATAATTCACTTCGGCCTTCAGCAACTTTCTACTCGCGTACGCTATAACAGCAGCACTGCGCCGAGGCCGTATTCGCTCGCGTCAGTCTGTAGGACGAATCTGGCGGAAAACTCTGGACAAGCCAACACATGGGCAGTTGTCAAGCTGTCCTTTAATTGACCCAACGCCTCCTCCTGTTCTTGATCCCATGCCCGTTTCCGCCCCTTCTTTAAGAGCGCTGTAAGCGGCTGTATCTGAGTTTGCAAAGTTAAGAACGAAGCGCCTGTACCATGACGCCATCCCGAGACACTGCCGCAACTCCTTACAATTTGTCGCGGCCCTCAGGTTGTGTATCGCCTCCACCTTCTCTGGATCGGTACGTATTCCTTCCCCGCAAATGACTTGTCCTGGATAGACCAAACTCTTCTGGAAGAAACTGCTCTTCTTCCTATTCAGCGTGAGATTACCCGCCCTTGAGGCATGATGCTCCATTTCCAGACCTATGACTGTGTCTAAGGCTCGCTGGAAGGTCGCACTCGCCGAGTGTAAGCTGAATGGCATCATCCGCCATTGGAAAAGATCTCTTTCGAGGACCGTGAAAGCCATACGTCTCGACTATCGGCTGCCATCGGTATTTGCCAGTACCCGTGCTTCAAATCCAGCGTGGAAATGAACCGCGTGTGGCGCAACCGCTCAAGGATGTGATTAATCCTGGGAACAGGATAAGCATCTGGGATTGAATGCGCGTTGAGTTGCCGGTAGTCAATGCACATGCGCCATTCACCATTTTTCTTTTTGACTAAGACGATTGGAGCGCTGTGCGGACTACGCGACGGCTCGATGGCACCTGCCCGGATCATCTCATCTACCTGTTCGTCAATCACCCTCTGCATGGCCGGATTCTTCGGGTAATATCGCTGTTTTGATGGCTTGTCGCCTTTAGCCGGATCCTGTGCTCCGCGAAATGCGAGACTCCCTGCAGCCCCTTAAAGAGTGCCAGTTCCGATTCCAGGAACTCCCTAAGTTCCGGGTCCAGATCCGCTGGCCATTCAGCCTCTTCGATTCTGGATTCGCTCCGCGTCTCGCATCCTCCGGGCACCGCTCCAACCTCTGGCAGTCGCTCCTGATCACCTGTGTCTGGTTGGATTCTAGCCATTGATCCTAGTCCCTCCGTTATCTGGCACCTTTCCTTGCCGCATCCATGACCAGCGTAGACCTTACGCTGAAAGTCTACCCGCCGCCTTTTGGACTCTTTAAGCGTTTGATCCAATCCTGCGTGAGACCCCTTCGACGTTCCTTTGCCCATCCGTTGCCAGGCAGGTGCTCCCTCCTCCTGACCTGGGAGGCCTTCCTCCGGTTCCCTCGTGGTATCTTCTCTCTGTTGCCGAGCAGGTGCTCCCCTTTCATGACCTGGGAGGCCTTCCTTCGGTTCCTTCTTGGTATCCTCTCTCTGTTGCCGAGCAGGTGCTCCCCTTCCCTGACCTGGCTTGCCTTCCTTCGTTTCCTTCTTCGTCGTTGCTGCCGTCGGTTGCCGAGCAGGCATTCCCGCTAATTGGTGCGAGAGGCCTTCTTTCGGCTCTTCCTTGGTTCCAGGCCCCGCGACCGGAGACGTCTCCGCCTCTAGAGGCTGCGACTTGCCGCAGCGTATCGTAGCGCCCATCGAACCCAAAAACTTCATCCCCAGGATAACGTGGCCTAGCATTGCGGGCATGATAATCATTAACATGCTGACTGTCCTCCCCGCTAGGCCGATGTCTATCCTCAAGGCCTTCCCTACTTCGAGCGTGGACCCACCTGCGAGACGAATGCCCGCCTGTACGGTGTCCACTCTCCGTCAAATAGCCCACTTACGTACGCAGTCTTCACTCATGAAGCTTCGAGTGGCTCCTGTGTCAATGGTAGCAGGCATCGCCCGCCCGCCAATCTCCACCGTGGTGACCGACCCTGATCTGGGCGACGCCGTTGCCCGTTTCCCGCCTCCGTGCGGCGGCATCAATTCTGGCTACCGCTGCCTGCGTACCCAACAAAACAAAACGGGCACAATGGGACATTCCCTGGCGAAGTGCCCCTTCTGTGCGCACCTACGACATGCGTGTCGCGGATCATACGCGGTTTCGGCCTCTTGGTTTATCATTCGGTGAGCCACTTCCGCAGGGGCCATTGCAGGCGGGGCGGAGGCTTGTCTATCCACAACGATCGCTCAGGATACGATGGGATTAGACCGGAATGGGTTAAGGTGTCCCCCCGGGGGCTGTAGCGTCCTTTACCACTCCGCGCTACTTTAGCTCGCGACCACCTGATTCCCTGCCCTGCTTCCGGAGTATTCCGCTCGCTGTCTCATCACCGTTTCATACTCCACTGCTAGCTGGGTCATCGAATGGCAATCCGCCTGCACGTAGGTATATAGCCGGCAACGCAGCTTTTTCACGCGCCCTTCCTTTTCTAGCCCGAAGTCTTGGGCGATGGCCACCACCTACTTGTGTCGCTGGTGGATCCAACGCACGCCTACCCCCGGGTTTTGGTACTCACCTGATTCCATTTTTAGATGTCCGCTCACCCTGAGTTTTTATACCCTTGCAGAGGGTATTATAATTTTGTCGTGAAATGTGTAACGCATAGAAGGAGATATCTCCGACCCCATAAAGTATATATATATTCTTAATCAGCATCAACAGCCGAGTCGATATAGCCATGTCCGTCTGTCTGTTTCTATGCGAACTAGTCCCTCAGTCTTAAAGCTATCTTAATGAAAATTTACAGAACTCCCTTTCTGTAGCTGCCATAGGAACGATCGGTCGAAAATTAAGTTTTTGTATGAAAAACATTTTGTTTTTCAAGATATCTTGACCAAACTCGGCATTTATTAGTTTTACTTTACTCTTCATATATATGCAAAATCCTATTAAGATCGGACCACTATATCATATAGCTGCCATAGGAACGATCGGTCGAAAATTAAGTTTTTGGATGAAAAATCATTTTGTTTTTCAAGATATCTTGACCAAACTCAGCATTTATTAGTTTTACTTTACTCTTCATATATATGCAAAATCCTATTAAGATCGGATCACTATATCATATAGCTGCTATAGGAACGATCGGTAGAAAATTAAGTTTTTTTTATGAAAAACATTTGGTTTTTCAAGATATCTTGACCAAACTCGGCACTTATTAGTTTTACTTTACTCCTCATATATATGCAAAATCCTATTAAGATCGGACCACTATCATATAGCTGCCATAGGAATGATCGGTCGAAAATTAAGTTTTTGTATGAAAAAACATTTTGTTTTTCAAGATATCTTGACCAAACTCGGCACTTATTAGTTTTACTTTACTCTTCATATATATGCAAAATCCTTTTAAGATCGGACCACTATACCATATAGCTGCCATAGGAACGATCGGTCGAAAATTAAGTTTTTGTATGAAAAAACATTTTGTTTATCAAGATATCTTGACCAAACTCGGCATTTATTAGTTTTACTTTACTCTTCATATATATGCAAAATCCTATTAAGATCGGACCACTATATCATATAGCTGCCATAGGAACGATCGGTCGAAAATTAGGTTAGTGTATGAAAAACATTTTGTTTTTCAGGATATATCTTGACCAAACTCGGCACTAATACGTTTTACTTTACTCCTCATATATATGCAAAATCCTATTAAGATCGGACCACTATATCATATAGCTGCCATAGGAACGATCGGTCGAAAATTAAGTTTTTGTATGAAAAACATTTTGTTTTTCAAGATATCTTGTCCAATCTCGGCACTTATTAATTTTACTTTACTCTTCATATATGCGCAAAATCCTATTAATATCGGACTGCTATATCATATAGCTGCCATAGGAATGATCGGTCGAAAATTAAGTTTTTGGATGAAAAAACATTTTGTTTTTCAAGATATCTTGACCAAACTCGGCATTTATTAGTTTTACTTTACTCTTCATACATATGCAAAATCCTATTAAGATCAGATCAATATATCATATAGCTGCCATAGGAATGATCGGTCGAAAATTAAGTTTTTGTATGAAAAACATTTTGTTTTTCAGGATATCTTGTCCAAACTAGGCACTTATTAGTTTTACTTTACTCCTCATATATATGCAAAATCCTATTAAGATCGGACCACTATATCATATAGCTGCCATAGGATCGATCGGTCGAAAATTAAGTTTTTGTATGAAAAAACATTTTGATTTTCAAGATATCTTGACCAAACTCGGCATTTATTAGTTTTACTTTACTCTTCATATATATGCAAAATCCTTTTAAGATCGGACCACTATATCATATAGCTGCCATAGGAACGATCGGTCGAAAATTAAGTTTTTGTATGAAAAAACATTTTGTTTTTCAGGATATCTTGTCCAAACTAGGCACTTATTAGTTTTATTTTACTCCTCATATATATGCAAAATCCTATTGAGATCGGACCACTATATCATATATCTGCCATAGGAACGATCGGTCGAAAATTAAGTTTTTTTATGAAAAACATTTTGTTTTTCAAGATATCTTGACCAAACTCAGCACTTAATAGTTTTACTTTACTCCTCATATATATGAAAAATCCTATTAAGATCGGACCACTATATCATATAGCTACCATAGGAATGATCGGTCGAAAATTAAGTTTTTAGATGAAAAAACATTTTGTTTTTCAATATATCTTGACCAAACTCGGCATTTATTAGTTTTAATTTACTCTTCATATATATGCAAAATCCTATTATGATCGGACCACTATATCATATAGCTGCCATAGGAACGATCGGTCGAAAATTAAGTTTTTGTATGAAAAACATTTTGTTTTTAAAGATATCTTGTCCAAACTAGGCACTTATTAGTTTTACTTTACTCCTCATATATATGCAAAATCCTATTAAGATCGGACCACTATATCATATAGCTGCCATCGGCATTTATTAGTTTTACTTTACTCTTCATATATGTGCAAAATCCTATTAATATCGGACTGCTATATCATATAGCTGCCATAGGAATGATCGGTCGAAAACTAAGTTTTTGGATGAAAAAACATTTGGTTTTTCAAGATATCTTGACCAAACTCGGCATTTATTAGTTTTACTTTACTCTTCATATATATGCAAAATCCTATTAAGATCAGATCAATATATCATATAGCTGCCATAGGAATGATCGGTCTAAAATTAAGTTTTTGTATGAAAAACATTTTGTTTTTCAGGATATTTTGGCCAAACTAGGCACTTATTAGTTTTACTTTACTCCTCATATATATGCAAAATCCTATTAAGATCGGACCACTATATCATATAGCTGCCATGGGAATGATCGGTCGAAAATTAAGTTTTTAGATGAAAAAACATTTTGTTTTTGAATATATCTTGACCAAACTCGGCATTTATTAGTTTTACTTTACTCTTCATATATATGCAAAATCCTATTAAGATCGGACCACTCTATCATATAGCTGCCATAGGAACGATCGGTCGAAAATTAAGGTTTTTTATGAAAAAACATTTTGTTGTTTCAAGATATTAACTAGGCTTTTAGCATATAATTATATTGTACAATCTTTTGAATAATGAGGAAGACACTCGTTTTGTCGACCATTAATAAATAAATAAATAAATAAAATATCTTGACCAAACTCGGCATTTATTAGTTTTACTTTACTCTTCATATATATGCAAAATCCTTTTAAGATCAGACCACTATATCATATAGCTGCCATAGGAACGATCGGTCGAAAATTAAGTTTTTGTATGAAAAACATTGTTTTTCAGGATATCTTGTCCAAACTAGGCACATTAGTTTTACGTTACTCCTCATATATATGCAAAATTCTATTAAGATCGGACCACTATATCATATAGCTGCCATAGGAACGATCGGTCGAAATTTAAGTTTTTTTATGAAAAACATTTTGTTTTTCAAGATATCTTGACCAAACTCAACACTAATTAGTTTTACTTTACTCCTCATATATATGAAAAATCCTATTAAGATCGGACCACTATATCATATAGCTACCATAGATGAAAAAAACATTTTGTTTTTCAATATATCTTGACCAAACTCGGCATTTATTAGTTTTAATTTACTCTTCATATATATGCAAAATCCTATTATGATCGGACCACTATATCATATAGCTGCCATAGGAACGATCGGTCGAAAATTAAGTTTTTGTATGAAAAACATTTTGTTTTTCAAGATATCTTGTCCAAACTAGGCACTTATTAGTTTTACTTTACTCCTCATATATATGCAAAATCCTATTAAGATCGGACCACTCTATCATATAGCTGCCATAGGAACGATCGGTCGAAAATTAACTTTTTGAATGAAAAACATTTTGTTTTTCAGGATATCTTGTCCAAACTAGGGACTTATTAGTTTTACTTTACTCTTCATATATATGCAAAATCCTATTAAGATCGGACCACTATATCATATAGCTGCCATAGGATCGATCGGTCGAAAATTAAGTTTTTGTATGAAAAAACATTTTGTTTTTCAAAATATCTTGACCAAACTCGGCATTTATTAGTTTTACTTTACTCTTCATATGTGTGCAAAATTCTATTAATATCGGACTGCTATATCATATAGCTGCCATAGGAATGATCGGTCGAAAATTAAGTTTTTGGATGAAAAAACATTTTGTTTTTCAAGATATCTTGACCAAACTCGGCAATAATTAGTTTTACTTTTCTCCTCATATATATGCAAAATCCTATTAAGATCGGATCAATATATCATATAGCTGCCATAGGAACGATCGGTCGAAAATTAAGTTTTTGTATGAAAAAACATTTTGTTTTTCAATATATCTTGACCAAACTCGGCATTTATTTGTTTTACTTTACTCTTCATATATATGCAAAATCCTATTAAGATCGGACCACTATATCATATAGCTGGCATAGGAACGATCGGTCGAAAATTAAGTTTTCTTATGAAAAACATTTTGTTTTCAAGATATCTTGACCAAACTCGGCACTTATTAGTTTTACTTTACTCCTCATATATATGCAAAATCCTATTAGGGTCGGACCAATATATCATATAGCTGCCATAGCATCGATCGGTCGAAAATTAAGTTTTTGTATGAAAAAACATTTTGTTTTTCAATATATCTTGACCTTCCTATGGCATCTATGTGATAGAGTGGTCCGATATTAATAGGATTTTGCACATATATGGAGAGTAGAGTAAAACTAATAAATGCCGAGTTTGGTCAAGATATCTTGAAAAACAAAATGTTTTTCATCCAAAAACTTAATTTTCGACCGATCATTCCTATTGCAGCTATATGATATAGCGGTCCGATATTAATAGGATTTTGCACATATATGGAGAGTAGAGTAAAACTAATAAATGCCGAGTTTGGTCAAGATATCTTGAAAACAAAATGTTTTTCTATACAAAAACTTAATTTTCGACCGATCGTTCCTATGGCAGCTATATGATATATTGATCCGATCTTAATAGGATTTTGCATATATATGACGAGTAAAGTAAAACTAATAAATGCCGAGTTTGGTCAAGATATCTTGAAAACAAAATGTTTTTCTATACAAAAACTTAATTTTCGATCGATCGTTCCTATGGCAGCTATATGATATAGCGGTCCGATCTTAAAAGGATTTTGCATATATATGAAGAGTAAAGTAAAACTAATAAATGCTGAGTTTGGTCAAGATATCTTGAAAAACAAAATGTTTATTCATAAAAAACCTTAATTTTCGACCGATCGTTCCTATGCCAGCTATATGATATAGTGGTCCGATCTTAATAGGATTTTGCATATATATGAAGAGTAAAGTAAAACTAATAAATGCCGAGTTTGGTCAAGATATATTGAAAAACAAAATGTTTTTTCATCTAAAAACTTAATTTTCGACCGATCATTCCTATGGCAGCTATATGATATAGTGGTCCGATCTTAATAGGATTTTGCATATATATGAGGTGTAAAGTAAAACTAATAAGTGCCTAGTTTGGACAAGATATCCTGAAAAACAAAATGTTTTTCATACAAAAACTTAATTTTAGACCGATCGTTCCTATGGCAGCTATATGATATACTGGTCTGATCTTAAAAGGATTGTGCATATATATGAAGAGTAAAGTAAAACTAATAAGTGCCTAGTTTGGACAAGATATCCTGAAAAACAAAATGTTTTTCATACAAAACCTTAATTTTCGACCGATCGTTCCTATGGCAGCTATATGATATAGTGGTCCGATCTTAATAGGATTTTGCATATATATGAAGACTAAAGTAAAACTAATAAATGCCGAGTTTGGTCAAGATATCTTGATAAACAAAATATTTTTTCTTACAAAAACTCAATTTTCGACCGATCGTTCCTATGGCAGCTATATGATATAGTGGTCTGATCTTAAAAGGATTTTGCATATATATGAAGAGTAAAGTAAAACTAATAAATGCCGAGTTTGGTCAAGATATCTTGATAAACAAAATGTTTTTTTATACAAAAACTTAATTTTCGACCGATCGTTCCTATGGCAGCTATATGATATAGTATTCCGATCTTAAAAGGATTTTGCATATATATGAAGAGTAAAACTAATAAATGCCGAGTTTGGTCAAGATATCTTGAAAACCAAAATGTTTTTTCTTAAATTACCTTAATTTTCGACCGATCGTTCCTATGCCAGCTATATGATATAGTGGTCCGATCTTAATAGGATTTTGCATATATATGAAGAGTAAAGTAAAACTAATAAATGCCGAGTTTGGTCAAGATATATTGAAAAACAAAATGTTTTTTCATCTAAAAACTTAATTTTCGACCGATCATTCCTATGGCAGCTATATGATATAGTGGTCCGATCTTAATAGGATTTTGCATATATATGAGGAGTAAAGTAAAACTAATAAGTGCCTAGTTTGGACAAGATATCCCGAAAAACAAAATGTTTTTCATACAAAAACTTAATTTAGACCTTTATGAAAAAACATTTTGATTATCAAGATATCTTGACCAAACTCGGCATTTACTATTTTCCCGGTACTTCTTAGATAGAGGCAAAGCACTATGAGCATTATGAAAAGGTTGGGTCTGCAAGGGTATTAGATCTTTGGCGTGCCGAAGATAGCCCTTCTTTCTCGTTATTGTTGTGCCCTCGGTTCGAGTTGCCACGGCCTCTAGAGTTTCCTCTATTTTGACCTTGTCCTCCTTTGTTATTATTGTAGCCGCCTTTGTTGTATGGTCTGTCTCTATAATTACCTCTGCCGCGGCTTCCACTACGATCAGAGTAATTTTGGTAATAAAGAACAGTATTGGATTGTCCGGTTGCTTCTGTGTAACTATCAACAAATTTAATATGGCATCATTCATGACTGACATCTGTTGCTTCATGATCTTTTAGTGAGTCTATAAGACTCAAAGCACCTTTGAAGCTTTGTAAGTTTTCTGCCTTTCCATCAAACTGTGGCAAGAGCGATGAGGCTAGTTTGAGAAAACTTATAGCTGTTTGGGCCACTGTGTTGTCAATTTATGTAGTCGCTGCACGTTTAGTGCGCGAGTACGAAGATCTGGCTCATCTCTATACGTATCTGGCATATTCAAATTTGTATTTAAGCGGCGGCTTAGACCTTGTCTAAGTCGTTGGCTCGACTCATGTAACGCTTTGTCAGTGCAGAAGATAAATCTTCAGAAGGATGTTTACTGAGGCTATTACAATGAGTATGTTTGTTATGTATGTTCTCCCCATATTTTATGCTTTTTATGTTTTCTTAGTTATACATATATGCCCTGTCTTTTTTTTTTACCTGTGCAGACGTAGTAGAAGAATAGATGTTGGCCCTAAGATGGGATGCTCGTCAACACTGGTTTTTATACCCTTGCAGAGGGTATTATAATTTTGTCGTGAAATGTGTAACGCATAGAAGAAGACATCTCCGACACCATAAAGAATATATATTCTTAATCAGCATCAACAGCCGAGTCGATATAGCCATGTCCGTCTGTCCGTCCGTCTGTTTCTATGCGAACTAGTCCCTCAGTTTTGAAGCTATCTTAATGAAACTTTGCAGAACTCCCTCTTTCTGTTGCACGCAGCACATATGATCGGACCGCTATACCATATAGCTGCCATAGGAACGATCGGTCGAAAATTAAGTTTTTGTATAGAAAAACATTTTGTTTTCAAGATATCTTGACCAAACTCGGCACTTATTAGTTTTACTTTACTCCTCATATATATGCAAAATCCTATTAGGGTCGGACCAATATATCATATAGCTGCCATAGGATCGATCGGTCGAAAATTAAGTTTTTGTATGAAAAAACATTTTGTTTTTCAAGATATCTTGACCAAACTCGGCATTTATTAGCTTTACTTTACTCTCCATATATGTGCAAAATCCTATTAATATCGGACCGCTATATCATATAGCTGCCATAGGAATGATCGGTCGAAAATTAAGTTTTTGGATGAAAAAACATTTTGTTTTCCAAGATATCTTGAGCAAACTCGGTATTTATTAGTTTTACTATGCTCCTCATATATGTGCAAAATCCTATTAAG
This sequence comes from Drosophila virilis, assembly GCF_030788295.1. Lineage (NCBI taxonomy): Eukaryota > Metazoa > Arthropoda > Insecta > Diptera > Drosophilidae > Drosophila > Drosophila virilis. Next base: position 3,770 of record NW_027212920.1, on the reverse strand, counting down.
ATCGGACCACTCTATCATATAGATGCCATAGGAACGATCGGTCGAAAATTAAGTCGGTCGAAAATTAAATTTTTGTATAAAAAAAACATTTTGTTTATCAAGATATCTTGACCAAACTCGGCATTTATTAGTTTTACTTTACTCCTCATATATATGCAAAATCCTATTAAGATCAGACCACTATATCATATAGCTGCCATGGGAACGATCGGTCTAAAATTAACTTTTTGTATGAAAAAACATTTTGTTTTTTCAAGATATCTTGAACAAACTCGGCAATTATTAGTTTTCTTTTACTCTTCATATATGTGCAAAATCCTATTATCAGACCACTATATTATATAGCTGCCATAGGAACGATCGGTCAAAAATTAAGTTTTTGTATGAAAAAACATTTTGTTTTTCAAGATATCTTGACCAAACTCGGCATTTATTAGTTTTACTAAGCTCCTCATATATATGCAAAATCCTATTAAGATCGGACCACTATATCATATAGCTGCCATAGGAACGATCGGTCGAAAATTAAGTCGTATGAAAAAACATTTTGATTATCAAGATATCTTGACCAAACTCGGCATTTACTATTTTCCCGGTACTTCTTAGATAGAGGCAAAGCACTATGAGCATTATGAAAAGGTTGGGTCTGCAAGGGTATTGGATCTTTGGCGTGCCGAAGATAGCCCTTCTTTCTCGTTATTGTTGTGCCCTCGGTTCGAGTTGCCACGGCCTCTAGAGTTTCCTCTATTTTGACCTTGTCCTCTTTTGTTATTATTGTAGCCGCCTTTGTTGTATGGTCGGTCTCTATAATTACCTCTGCCGCGGTTTCCACTACGATCAGAGTAATTTTGGTAATAAAGAACAGTATTAGATTGTCCGGTTGCTTCTGTGTAACTATCAACAAATTTAATATGGCATCATTCATGACTGACATCTGTTGCTTCATGATCTTTTAGTGAGTCTATAAGACTCAAAGAACCTTTGAAGCTTTGTAAGTTTTCTGCCTTTCCATCAAACTCTGGCAAGAGCGATGAGGCTAGTTTGAGAAAACTTATAGCTGTTTGGGCCACTGTGCTGTCAATTTATGTAGTCGCTGCACGTTTAGTGCGTATTTAATCGGCGGCTTAGACCTTGTCTAAGTCGTTGGCTCGACTCATGTAACGCTTTGTCAGTGCAGAAGATAAATCTTCAGAAGGATGTTTACTGAGGCTATTACAATGAGTATGTTTGTTATGTATGTTCTCCCCATATTTTATGCTTTTTATGTTTTTTTAGTTATACATATATGCCCTCTCTTTTTTTTTACCTGTGCAGACGTATTAGAAGAATAGATGTTGGCCCTAAGATGGGATGCTCGTCAACACTGGTTTTTATACCCTTGCATAGGGTATTATAATTTTGTCGTGAAATGTGTAACGCATAGAAGAAGACATCTCCGACACCATAAAGAATATATATTCTTAATCAGCATCAACAGCCGAGTCGATATAGCCATGTCCGTCTGTCCGTCTGTCTGTTTCTATGCGAACTAGTCCCTCAGTTTTAAAGCTATCTTATGAAACTTTGCAGAACTCCCTCTTTCTGTTGCACGCAGCACATATGTGAAAACCAGCTGGATCGGACCGCTATATCATATAGCTGCCATAGGAACGATCGGTCGAAAATTAAGTTTTTGTATAAAAAAACATTTTGTTTATCAAGATATCTTGACCAAACTCGGCATTTATTAGTTTTACTTTACTCCTCATATATATGCAAAATCCTGTTAAGATCAGACCACTATATCATATAGCTGCCATGGGAACGATCGGTCGAAAATTAACTTTTTGTATGAAAAAACATTTTGTTTTTCAAGATATCTTGAACAAACTCGGCAATTATTAGTTTTCCTTTACTCTTCATATATGTGCAAAATCCTATTAATATCAGACCACTATATTATATAGCTGCCATAGGAACGATCGGTCGAAAATTAAGTTTTTGTATGAAAAAACATTTTGTTTTTCAAGATATCTTGACCAAACTCGGCATTTATTAGTTTTTCTAAGCTCCTCATATATATGCAAAATCCTATTAAGATCGGACCACTATATCATATAGCTGCCATAGGAACGATCGGTCGAAAATTAAGTTGTTGTATAAAAAAACATTTTGTTTATCAAGATATCTTGACCAAACTCGGCATTTACTAGTTTTACTTTTCTCCCCATATATATGCAAAATCCTATTAAGATCGGACCACTATATCATATAGCTGCCCTAGGAACGATCGGTCGAAAATTAAGTTTTTTTATGAAAAACATTTTGTTTTTCAAGATATCTTGACCAAACTCGGCACTAATTAGTTTTATTTTACTTCTCATATATATGCAAAATCCTATTAAGATCGGACCACTATATCATATAGCTGCCATAGGAATGATCGGTCGAAAATTAAGTTTTTGGATGAAAAACATTTTGTTTTTCAAGATATCTTGACCAAACTCGGCATTTATAAGTTTTACTTTGCTCTTCATATATATGCGAAATCCTATTAAGATCGGACTACTATATCATATAGCTGCCATAGGAACGATCGGTCGCAAACTAAGTTTTTGTATGAAAAACATTTTGTTTTTCAAGATATCTTGTCCAAACTATGCACTTATTAGTTTTACTTTACTCCTCATATATATGCAAAATCCTATTAAGATCGGACCACTATATCATATAGCTGCCATAGGTTTGATCGGTCGAAAAATAAGCTTTTGTATGAAAAAACATTTTGTTTTTCAAGATATCTTGACCAAACTTGGCATTTATTAGTTTTGCTTTACTCTTCATATATATGCAGAATCCTATCAAGATCGGATCACTATATCATATAGCTGCCATAGGAACGATCGGTCGAATATTAACTTTTTTTATGAAAAACACTTTGTTTTTCAAGATATCTTGACCAAACTCGGCACTAATTAGTTTTTCTTTACTCCTCATATATATGCAATATCCTATTAAGATCGGACCGCTATATCATATAGCTGCCATAGGAATGATCGGTCGAATATTAGGTTTTTGGATAAAAAAAAAATTTTGTTTTTTCAATATATCTTGACCAAACTCGGCATTTATTAGTTTTACTTTACTTTTCATATATATGCAAAATCCTTTTAAGATCGGACCACTATATCATATAGCTGGCATAGGAACGATCGGTCGAAAATTAAGTTTTTTTATGAAAAACATTTTGTTTTTCAAGATACCAAACTCGGCATTTATTAGTTTTACTTTACTCCTCATATATATGCAAAATCCTATTAAGGTCGGACCAATATATCATATAGCTGCCATTGGATCGATCGGTCGAAAATTAAGTTTTTGTATGAAAAAACATTTTGTTTTTCAAGATATCTTGACCAAACTCGGCATTTATTAGTTTTACTTTACTCTTCATATATGTGCAAAATCCTATTAATATCGGACCGCTTTATCATATAGCTGCCATAGAAATGATCGGTCGAAAATTAAGTTTTTGGATGAAAAAACATTTTTTTTTTCCAAGATATCTTGAGCAAACTCGGTATTTATTAGTTTTACTATGCTGCTCATATATGTGCAAAATCCTATTAAGATCGGACCACTCTATCATATAGCTGCCATAGGAACGATCGGTCAAAAATTAAGTCGTATGAAAAAACATTTTGATTATCAAGATATCTTGACCAAACTCGGCATTTACTATTTTCTCGGTACTTCTTAGATAGAGGCAAAGCACTATGAGCATTATGAAA